>NC_079197.1:152164551-152349551 GCF_029499605.1 Hyla sarda
TTCGAGTCCCTTCGTGGTCGCAGTGGCACTTGGTTGATGTGTTCATCTGCTCTTTTAAAGTTTGTAAGAATGTGCTTTCATGACTCCTAAATGTAAAATATGAGTTAGAGGCACGTGACCGTGTCTTAGGCCAAAAGTGCATTGTCAGAAGTGGGATTTGAACCCACACCTCCATGTGGAGACAAGAACACCCAAGTATGGGGAAGAAACTACTCTTGAGTCTGGCACCTTAGACCACTCGGCCATCCTGACAAACTCAACTCCCAAATCTTTTCCTCTTCCCCCTGGGAACACTAAAAATGTTAAATATCCCTTTGTTATTGTCGGAGGATGAAGCATATCAATGTTTTTTCATTAGAGAGAGAAACAGCAATCTTTTTTTTTCAGAAGTGGGAGATCAGCGATAAGTTAAAATAATCTTTTACACATTAATTAATACAGGTTCTAGCATAAAACATGCGTGATCACGCCTTGCCTCTATGGCATACAGTCGGGGGCACACTAATTCCTGCATAGACACAGGAGAACTCATAATACCATGTACACAGAGAGAAAATCGAGTTCAAACAACTCCTTAATTAAAATCATAATTTTATTGATACAATTTAAAAAACATTGTAAACAGACGCCAAGAATTGGCGATGGGATTAAGGTTAGATTCCAGTACAAAAAAATAGGGCCACTGCCAGCTGCAATGGGCTAACATATAATATGGTGTAAAAAATATAATCAAAATGGTATCTCAGTCTCTAAGAGAACTGCACTGCACATAAATTATTACTACTAAAGTGCTCTATATACTGTATTTACAATATACTCTGACCACAATTCAGGTACCTCTTGATAAAGGGAAACCGAAAAGATCGTAGGGGTCAGGGCTCTGCAGCTTAATATGGGTAAGCTTACTATATGCACTTTATTTTACCAGTCTCTGTGTCTCTCTGCAGTCTGCATGGATCCATAGATAAGTGCTTGTGCTACTATTATATTGTCATACTATTATTGCGCAATATTTTATCTTTGTATGTATATGCACATTTGAGTTGCAACTTACTTTGGCACTTGTTTGCACTAATTTATATTCAAAAATACCCACAATTGTGGTCAGAGTATATTGTAAATACAGTATATAGAGCACTTTAGTAGTAATAATTTATGTGCAGTGCAGTTCTCTTAGAGACTGAGATACCATATTGATTATATTTTTTACACCATATTATATGTTAGCCCATTGCAGCTGGCAGTAGCCCTATTTTTTGTACTTGAATCTAACCTTAATCCCATCTCCAAGTATTGGCGTCTGTTTACAATGTTTTTTAAATTGTATCAAGAAAATTATGATTTTAATTAAGGAGTTGTTTGAACTCGATTTTCTCTCTGTGTACATCTTTTACACATTGTAGTTAATCTTGGATCGCTTTAAAGTGGTTCAAAATCCTTAACAGAAAACTAGCTGTTAACACCACGTGGCCAAATGGATAAGGCCTCTGACTTCTGATCTGAAAATTTAATTTTTGAGTCTCTTCGTCGTCTCAGTGGCACTTGTTTGAAGTTTTCATCCCCTTTCTTATCCTTTTGGGGACGGAGGGTGTACCTGTACACCCTCTGTATTTCTGATCACTGAAGTTTGCCAGGTGGTGATCAGAACAGGATGCCTGTGGCAATGCCTAGAGGCATCCTTAGACCCCCCCACCCCCATAACGGTGATTTGCCGGTCAATTCTGACTGGCGAATTGCGGTTTTTCTGGGCTGATCGGGTCTCTGGTGACCCGATCGCCCGGAAAATAATCCTAAAGGATATGAGTGAGGTGGCAGGTGTGCCATCTCCTCCTACCCCCTTCCATTGGTCGGTTGCAAACGACCGACCAATAGCAGATGGGGTGAGGGTTCAAAGGTTTGCTCCCCTGCTCTGCGATCCAATGGTGATCTGGGCAGAGCTGGGGGAACCAGTAAAGGGTCGGCAGGAGAGATCAGCGGTGGCAGGAGACATGTTCCTCCAGATGTTGCAGAACTACAACTCCCAGCATGCTTGGACAGTCTTGGAATGCTGAGATTTGTTGTTTTGCAGCATCTGGAGGGCCACAGTTTGGAGACCACTACACAGTGATCTCCAAACTGTGGCCCTCCAGATGTTACAAAACTACAATTCCCAGCAAGCCCAGACAGTTAGGCATGCTGGGAGTTGTAGTTCGGCAACATCTGGCCCCTCAGATGTTGCCGAACTACAACTCCCATCATGCCTGGACAGTCTGGGCATGCTGGGAGTTGTAGTTTTGCAACATCTGGAGGGCCACAGTTTGGAGACAACTACACAGTGGTCTCCAAACTGTATCCATCCAGCTGTTGCATAACTCAAACTTCCAGCTGCCCTTCTGCATGCTGTGAGTTGTAGTTTTGGTAGTTTTCCAACAGCTGGAGGCACACTAGTGGGAAAACACTGAGAACCCGTGTGCCTTCAGCTATTGCAAAACTACAACTCCCAGCATACATGGTCAGTGCATGCTGGGAGTTGTAGTTTTGCAACAACTGGAGGTTCCCCCCCCCCTCCATAGGAGTGTACAGGGTACATTCACACCGGTTGGGGTATACAGTGAGTTTCCCGCTGCAAGCTTGAGATGCGGCAAATTTTCCGCCGCAGCTCAAACTCCCAGCGGAAAACTCACTGTGAACCCCGCCTGTGTGAATGTACCCTAAAAACACTACACTAACACAAAATAAAGGGTAAAACACTTCATATATACACATCCTTACACAGTGACCCCCCCCCCCCAATTTAAAATGATAAACGTCAAGTATGGCACCATTTTTAAAATTGAGCCCTCAGCTGTTGCAAAACAACAACGCCCAGTATTGCCGGATAGCCATTGACTGTCCAGGCATGCTGGGAGTTTTGCAACAACTGGAGGCACCCTGTTTGGGAAACACTGCTGTAGGGTATTGGTGGCGAAGGCAAGTGTAATGCTTACATCCGGGTCCGCCCCCATGCAAACCGTAATTTAGGCCTCAAATGCGCATGGCACTCTCTCACTCTGAAGCCCTGTCGTATTTCAAGGCAACAGATATGGGCCACATATGGGGTATTACTGTACTTGGGAGAAATTGTGTTACAAATTTTGGAGGCTTTTTCTCCTTTTACCCCTTATGAAAAGAAAAAGTTGGGGGTCTATACCAGCATGTCGGTGTAATTTTTTTTATTTTTTACACTAACATGATGGTGTTGCCCCATACTTTTCACTCTCACAAGAGGCAAATGGAGAAAAAGACCCCAAAATTTGTAACACCATTTCTTCTGGGCATTGTAGTTCGCCCGCAGAGCACTTTACATCTACACATGGGATATTTCCATACTCAGAAGGAATGGGGTTACAAATTTTGGGGGGCTTTTTCTCCTCTTACCCCTTGTGAAAATAAAAACACCAGCATTTTAGTGAAATATTTTTATTTTCACATCCCACTTAAACGACAACTCATCAATCAATCACCTATGGGATTTTAAGGCCGCCTGTACCCCTTGTTACGTTCCTTGAGGGGTGTAGTTTCCCAAATAGTATGCCATGTGGGGTGGGGGGGAGTTGCTGTTCTGGCACCATAGGGGCTTCCTAAACGTGACAT
This sequence comes from Hyla sarda, assembly GCF_029499605.1. Classification (NCBI taxonomy): domain Eukaryota; kingdom Metazoa; phylum Chordata; class Amphibia; order Anura; family Hylidae; genus Hyla; species Hyla sarda. The sequence continues at coordinate 152,168,164 of NC_079197.1, forward strand.
GTCCCCCAAAAATCATTTCAGCAAAATTTGCTCTCCAGAAGCCCAATGTCGCTCCTTCCCTTCTGAACCCCTACTGCGCCCACAGAGCACTTTACATGCACATATGAGATATTTCCTTACTCAAGGGAAATGGGGTTACAAATTTTGGGAGACATTTCCTCCTATCACACCTCGTGAAAATGAAAAATTTGGGGTAACACCAGCATTTTAGTGAAAAAAATCTAATTTTCATTTTCACATCCCACTTTAATGAAAGTTCTTCAACCACCTGTGGGATATTAAGGCTCACTGTACCCCTTGTTACGTTCCTTGAGGGGGTAGTTTCCCAAATAGTGTGCCATGGGGGGGGGGGGGTTGCTGTTCTGGCACCCTGGGGGCTTCCTAAATGAGACATGCCCCCCAAAAACTAGTTCAGCAAAATTTGCTCTCCAAAAGCCCCTGGTCGCTCCTTACCTTCTGAGCCTTGTAGTGCACCCTGAGAGCACTTACTCGAGATGAATTGTTTTACACATTTTGGGGGTCTTTTTCACCTTTTATCCCTTGTAAAAATGAAACAAGTGGGGCTACAAGAACATGTTAGTGTAAAAATGTAGATTTAGAATTTTCTCCTACAAATTGCTGCTAATCCTGTGAAACACCTAAAGCAATAATAAACTTTCTGAATGTCATTTTGAATAGTTTGAGGGGTGCAGTTTTCATAATGGAGTCCATTATGGGCATTTCTAACATAAAGACCCTAAAATTCACTTCAAAACTGTACCCCTTGTTATGTTCCTTGAGGGGGGTAGATTCTCAAATAGGGAGGGGGGGGGGGTTCTCTTCTGGCACCATGGGAGCTTTCTAAATGAGACATGCCCCCCAAAAACTAGTTCAGCAAAATCTGCTCTCCAAAAGCCCCTTGTCGCTCCTTCCCTTCTGAGCACTGTAGTGCACCCACAGAGCACTTTACATACACATGTGAGGTATTTCCTTACTCGAGATGAATTGGTTTACACATTTTGGGGGTCTTTTTCACCTTTTATCCCTTGTAAAAATGAAACAAGTGGGGCTACAAGAACATGTTAGTGTAAAAATTGTAGATTTTGAATTTTCTCCTCCAAATTGCTGCTATTCATGTGAAACACCTAAAGCAATAACAAACTTTGTGAATGTCATTTTGAATAGTTTGATTGGTGCGGTTTTCATAATGGAGTCCATTATGGGGCATTTCTAACATAAAGACTAGACGTGCAATTCGGTTCGGCACGAATATCTAATTTACTGAACTTTACCGTTTTCGGGCATTCGGACCGATCCGAATGCACGAAAACATATTTTGAACACTACTGAATAACCACGATAATACGAATAGCACAATAACGAATGCATTCGTTATTTACCGAATGCATGCGGTTAATAACAAATGCATTAGTTATCCGTAAACAAATGTAAAGAATTCATTCTAATAACAAAAATAATAAAAAGTCTACAGGTACGGTTTGATTTTTCGGATACATTCTGTATTCGGGTACATTCGGTAGATCTTTTTATTCTTTTTTGGACTTTAGCGATCCTTAAAAATTATGGAGATACCTTTTTTATTAAAGTTTCGTAGGGTACCATTAAAAAATAATAATAAAAAATAGAGGTGCACCGAAATGGAAATTTCAAAACCGAAACGAAACCGAAAAAAAAAAAATGTCCGGCTGAAACCAATACCGAAACCGAAAATTACTTCTCCCCGTCTTCTGGTAAAATGCAGCGCTCCGCTCATTAGATTAGATTAGATTCCCCCACATTAGATTGCCAGCTCCCCCACATTAGGTCGGGAGTTCCCCCACATTAATAGGCAGCTCCCCCACAATAGTAGGCAGCTCCCCCACAATAGTAGGCAGCTCCCCCACATTAATAGGCAGCTCCCCAACAATAGTAGGCAGCTCCCCAACAATAGTAGCAGTTCCGCCACAATAGTAGGCAGCTCCCCCACATTAGGTCAGCATTTCCACCACAATAGTAGGCAGGTCCCCACAATAGTAGGCAGTTCCCCCACAATATTGACAGCTCCCCCAACAATATTAGGCAGCTCCCCCCACATTTGTAGGCAGCTCCCCCCCACATTAGGTCAGGAGTTCCCCCACAATAGTAGGCAGGTTCCCCACAATAGTAGGCAGTTCCCCCACAATATTGACAGCTCCCCCAACAATATTAGGCAGCTCCCCCCACATTTGTAGGCAGCTCCCCCCCACATTAGGTCAGCAGTTCCCCCACAATAGTAGGCAGGTTCCCCACAATAGTAGGCAGTTCCCCCACAATATTAGGCAGCTCCCCCCAGCAATATTAGGCAGTTCCCCCCAACAATATTAGGCAGCTCCCCCCACATTTGTAGGTAGCTCCCCTCCACAATAGTAGGCAGTTCCCCCCACAATAGTAGGCAGTCCCTCCTCCCACAATAGTAGGCAGTTCCCCCCACAATAGTAGGCAGTTCCACCCAACAATATTAGGCAGCTCCCCCCACATTTGCAGGCAGCTCCCCCACAACAATATTAGGCAGCTCCCCCCCAACAATATTAGGCAGCTCCCCCCCACATTAGGTCAGCAGTTCCCCCACAATAGTAGGCATCTTCCCCCCACAGACATATAGCTTCCAGCCATATACAGTGTATGGCTGGAGGCTGTATGTCTGTACTGCTGCCCCCACAGTGATACGGCCACCGCTCCTCCGGCCCGGGGTCACATCTACTGCTATGGCCTATGAACCATAGCAGTAGGTGCCGGGACCGGGGAAGCGGTGACCAGAACACTGAAGAAGATGACGCGGTCACTTACCAGGCCCCGGCCAGCGCGCGTTCTCCTGCGACTATCCTGCGGTCCTCCTGCGTCTCTATGGTTGTACGCACGGGACGTCAGTGACGTCCCGTGCGTACAACCATAGAGGGGGAGAAGCGAGGGACAGAAGGAGGATAGCAGGAGGACGCCGGGGAATGGTGAGTGACCGGCAGACATCCTTATGTCCCGAAAAGATTTTTCGAGACACAGGGATGTCCGGGATAGGAATACTTCTTTTTATGTGCCCGGGCCGGCTCCCGTGTGTGGCTGCAGGCGGGGGCCGACCAGAGCATATAAAAACTAATACTGTATACTAAAAACCAGGGGGCCTCCAGCTGTTGTGAAACTACAACTCCCAGCATGCCCGGACAGACTTTGCCGATCCGGGCATGCTGGGAGTTGTAGTTTCACAACAGCTGGAGGCCCCCTGGTTTTTAGTATACATACAGTATTAGTTTTTATATGCTCTGGCCAGCCCCCGCCTGCAGCCACAGATGTTGCGGCCGGTGCAGTGTTTGGAACTTGTGCTGTGGGCGGGCAGGGGAGGTGGTCATTATCGGCAAATTTTTTGTTGTTTCGGCATTTCCCCAAAATGGCTATTTTCGGCCGATATGTATCGGCTGCCGATATATCGGTGCATCCCTAATAAAAAAGATACAGTAGTGATGGAAAAAAATTTATCTAACGAAATTTATCTTTTTTATTATGAAATGTTTATAAATTTTTAAACAGGGATCAATTTATGTGAGCGGGTAAAGCACTAAAAATGTAGCCGACAATAATAAAAATGTAGTGCGTGCGTGTTTTTCACTTTTTTTTACATTTTTAGGTAGTACTACTACTCCCAGCATGGAACACACTGTTCCATGATGGGAGTAGTAGTTACCTGTACTAATTGACAGATCTCCAGGGTCCCTTGCGATCCTCTTGTATAATGTATAGATGTGGCGGCCGCTCTTCTATGGTCCCCTGCACTCACGTATATATACACATATTCATATTTCCCGCAGAGCTGTGATTGGCCAGATGGTTCCAGCCAATCACAGCTCTCTGTGAGAAATAGGAACATGTGTATATATACGGCCGTGCAGGGGACCATAGGAGAGCGGCCGCCGCATCTATACATTACACAGGAGCATCACCGCGGGTGTCAGGAGTGATACCCGCAGTGATCTTTCCTTTACTACAAGTACTACTACTCCCAACATGGAGTACACTCTGCTCCATGCTGGGAGCTGTAGTACCTGCATTAATAGACAGATCGCAGCGGGTGTCAGACGTTACACTCGCTGCGATATGTCTATTAATGCAGGTACTACAGCTCCCAGCATGGAGCAGAGTGTGCTCCATGTTGGGGGTATTAGTACCTGCAGTAAGGGACAGATCCCAGGGATGTCACTCCTCCTGACACCCGCTGCGATCCTCCTGATGTGAATGTCAGGATCAGCTGTTCTCAGGGCTACAGAGCCGGGAGAACAGCTGACGCTGAGCGGTAGGTATACATCATATATCTACTGTCCAGCAAGAACTTACAGTGAGCCTGCAATGTGTATACAGTATACACATTGCTGGCTCACTTAACCCCTTGCTAAGCTGTGTGCTATGCACAAGCCCAGCAAGGGATGAGTTAACTTCGCTTCTCGGCCTTTTGGCTAAGATCAAGTGTAGTATCTGTTCTTATCAGTTTTCATGCTGGTGGGGATGGGTGCTGCATGGAGGATGCAGGTGTACCAGGGCTTTCCGGGGCTGGTTCTGAGGAATCAGTTCGACGGCTGCCCCGATGTGACCTGTTCCCTCCGGGTCTCGCCATGAGGCTGAGAGGGTCTAGAGCCGAGGTACTTTTGTGCCTCGGGGAGTGGTGACCCCGAGGTGCCGAAACTCACTGGGAGGATAGACTCACTGAGTTGAAGCACGGGCACCATAATCTCTTCACCTTGTGGCACTCACCTCTTGATTCCCGGCCTTCTGGCTAGGATCAGATACATTTTTATAGATCCGGCCGGATGTCCGGGCAGTATATCTGCACACATTCACTTATTTATTTATTTTTTGTCTCACTGTGTCACTTTTTGCGTGTTGTGTGTTCACAGGATTTGTCAGGATGCGGTAGCCCTTCTGGGTGTCCCTCCTGGCGGTCTAGGGGAGGTGTGTGTGGCCATTAGGTTCCGCACCTCCCTGCAAACACCCCGGGTACTCCTGCTTTGGCAGGGTACCTACCGTTATCGGCTCTGTGGGCAGATACCTTGGCTAACGCCAAGGGGGATGCCGGGAGCATTTGTGGTCCCCTAGTAGCTTCGGCGAAAAGGGACATCGAACCTGGAACCTCGCAGGTACCTTTTGGTCCGGAGGCGAAGGGTAAGGTTTGTTGGGGGGCCTCTCTCCTATCAGAGAGGGGCTTGCGATAGACTGCATCCTTTGTGCACGTTTTTTTTTTAGTGTAACACGTTTGCACTTTTTCTTGCACTTTGGGTGAATCGAAAGCACGTTCCTCGGCTTTAAAAAAAAAAAAAAAGGGATGAGTTAACTTACACTGCTGGACAGTGTAGGTTAACCCTTTGGGCGGTATACACTATATACAGCTATCTATAGATAGCTGTATATAGTGTATACAGAAGACAAAGTCCGCTTGCTTCCCTCGAGTACCGGGCAGGTCTGTGTAGCTCCGCCCCCTAGTGATGATGTTATTAGGGGGCGGAGCTACAGAAGGGAACTAGGCTAGTTAATCTGAAGCTCTGTTCACATTGTCCGTTTTGTATAATGTGAACATACCCTTCTGGCAGTGTCTACCCAGACAGGGAGACTCCAGCTGTAGCTAAACTACAACTCCCAGCATGCCCAGACAGCCAAAGGCTGTCTGGGCATGCTGGGAGTTGTAGTTTTGCACCAATTGGTGGCTCCCTGTTTGGGTAGACATTGCATCATGGGTGCTCTCCCCAGCAGACAGCGCCAAAAATGTCATAACCATTTTTTTGTGTTTTTTTTCTTGTCGTTTCAGATCCGTGTATGCAGAGGATTACGACAGATTCGATGGATTGTGCTGAGAATGAAAATACGGGGAACCCTATGCGTTTTTTTATTTATTTATTTAAATAATAATAAAAAAACGTATAGGGTTCCCCGTATTTTCATTCTTAGCAGAATACCAACCAAACAGCAATAGCCTGACGTTACCAGGGTGGGCGAGGACCATTGTTACTGGCCCTGCCCAGCCTAAATAACGCCAGCCTGTTACCGCCTAGGCCCAGGAGCGCCATTTTTTACACTCCGAGCCTGTTAGTACCGGCTCTTCCCGACACCCCTGTGGCGGTGGGTAACGGGGTAATAATTGGGGGTTAGCGCTAGCTGTTTTTGGGGCTAGCACTAAGCCTTGGCTTAGTAATGGATTCAGTCAATAAGACAGCGTCCACTACTAAGCTTGAAAATTCAATAAAAAAAAAACACAACACATTGGAAAAATTATTTTATTTAAAAAAACACTCCCCCACAGCCCTCGTTAACCATTTTATTAAAAGAAAAAAAATAATCCACCGTAATTTATCGAATCCGCAGTAATCCTCTGCATACACGGATCTGAAACGAGAAGAAAAAAAACACAAAAAATTGGTTATGACATTTTTGGCGCTGTCCGCTGGGGAGAGCACCCATGATGCAATGTCTACCCAAACAGGGAGCCACCAATTGGTGCAAAACTACAACTCCCAGCATGCCCAGAAGACTGTCTGGGCATGCTGGGAGTTGTAGTTTAGCAGCAGCTGGAGCCTGGGTAGACACTGCCAGAAGGGTCTGTTCACATAACGGGCAATGTGAACAGCGCTTCAGATTAACTAACCTTGTTCCCTTCTGTAGCTCCACCCCCTAATGATGTCATCATTAGGGGTGGAGCTACACGGACCTGCCCGATACTCGAGGGAAGTAAGCAGACTTTGTCTTCTGTATACACTATATCCCCTTCATGACCCAGCCCATTTTCACCTTCAGGACCTGGGCATTTTTTGAAAATCTGACCACTCTCACTTAAAGCATTAATAACTCTGGAATGCTTTTACTTATCATTCAGATTCCGAGATTATTTTTTCGTGACATGTTCTACTTTTTGTTAGTGGTAAAATTTCACTGATATTTGCATCCTTTCTTGGTAAAAATCAAAAAATTTCATGAAAATTTATCTAATTTTGCATTTTTCGAACTTTGAAAGTCTCTGCTTGAAAGGAAAATGGATATTCCAAATAAATTACATATTGATTCACATATACAATATGTCTACTTTATGTTTGCATAACAAAATTGACAAGTTTTTACTTTTGGAAGACATCAGAGGGCTTCAAAGTTCTGCAGCAATTTTCCAATTTTTCTCAAGATTTTCAAAATCGTAATTTTTCAGGGACCAGTTCAGGTTGGAAGTGGATTTTAAGGGTCTTCATATTAGAAATACCCCATTAATGACCCCATTATAAAAACTGCACCCCCCAAAGTATTCAAAATGACATTCAGTAAGTGTTTTAACCCTTTAGGTGTTTCACAGGAATAGCAGCAAAGTGAAGGAGAAAATTCAAAATGTTCAATTTTTACACTCGCATGTTCTTGTAGACCCAATTTTTGAATTTTTACAAGGGGTAAAAGGAGAGAAATCACCCTAAAATGTGTAACCCAATTTCTCTCGAGTAAGGAAATACCTCATATGTGTATGTCAAGTGTTCGGCGGGCGCAGTAGAGGGCTCAGAAGGGAAGGAGTGACAATGGGATTTTGGAGACTGAGTTTTTCTGAAAGGGTTTTTGGGGGGCATGTCCCATTTAGGAAGCCCCTATGGTGCCAGAACAGTGGACCCCCCACATGTGACCCCATTTTGGAAACTACACCCCTCATGGAATTTAATAAGGGTTGCAGTGAGCATTTACACCCCACTGGCGTTTGACAGATATTTTAAACAGTGGACTGTGCAAATGAAACATTTTATTTTTTATTTTCACAGACCACTGTTCCAAAAATCTGTCATACGCCAGTGGGGTGTAAATTCTCACTGCACCCCTTATTACATTCCGTGAGGGGTGTAGTTTCCAAAATGGGGTCACATATGGATATTTATTGTTTTGCGTTTGTCAGAACTGCTGTAACAATCAGCCACCCCTGTGCAAATCACCTCAAATGTACATGGTGCACTCTCCCTTCTGGGCCTTGTTGTGCGCCCCCAGAGCACTTTGCGCCCACATATGGGGTATCTCCGTACTCGGGAGAAATTGCATTACAAATTTAGAGGGTCTTTTCTCCCTTTTACCTCTTGTGAAAATGAAAAGTATAGGTCAACACCAGTATGTCAGTGTAAAAAAATTCTTTTTTTACACTAACATGCTGGTGTAGACCCCAACTTCACCTTTTCATAAGGGGCTAAAGAAGAAAAGCCCCCCAAAATTTGTAAGGCAATTTCTCCCGAGTACGGAGATACCCCATATGTGGCCCTAAACTGTTGCCCTGAAATACGACAGGGCTCCAAGTGAGAGAGCGCCATGCGCATTTGAGGCCCAAATTAGGGATTTGCATAGGGGTGGACATAGGGGTATTCTATGCCAATGATTCCCAAACAGGGTGCCTCCAGCTGTTGCAAAACTCCCAGCATGCCTGGACAGTCAATGGCTGTCCGGCAATACTGGGAGTTGTTATTTTGCAACAGCTGGAGGCTCCGTTTTGGAAACAGTAGCGTACCAGACGTTGTTCATTTTTATTGGGGAGGGGGGCTGTGTAGGGTTATGTGTATATGTAGTGTTTTTTACTTTTTATTTTAGGTTAGTGTTAGTGTAGTGTTTTTAGGGTACAGTCACATGGGCAGAGGTTCACAGCAAGTTTGTTGCTGGGAGTTTGAGCTGCAGCACTCACTGCAAACCTCCGCCCATGTGAGTGTACCCTGTACATTCACATTGGGGGGAGGGGGCAAACATCCAGCTGTTGCAAACTCCGAGCATGCCCTTTGGCTGTCCGTGCATGCTGGGAGTTGTAGTTTTGCAACAGCTGGAGGCACACTGGTTTGGAAACACTAAGTTAAGTAATAAACTTTCAGGTGTTTTGCAACCAAACTTAGTGTTTCCTCCAGCTGTTGCAAAACTACAACTCCCAGCATGCATGGTCTGTCTAGTTTTGCAACAATTGCAACAGCTGGAGGCACTGAGGTAGGAAACGGACAATGTTTCCCAACTAGTGTGCTTCCAGTTGTTGCAAAACTACAACTCCCAGCATGCCCAGACTGCCCAGGCATGCTGGAAGTTGTAGTTTGGCAATATCTGAAGGATCAGATGTTGCCGAACTACAACTTCCAGCATGCTTGGGCAGTCTGGTATGCTGGGAGTTGTAGTTTTGCAACATCTGGAGGTCCACAGTTTGGAGACCACTGTATAATGGTCTCCAATCTGTGCTCTTCCAGATGTTAGAGAACTACAACTCCCAGCATGCCTGACAGACTGAGCATGCTGAGATTTGTAGTTTTGCAACATCTGGAGGCACACTAGTTGGGAGCACAGATTGGAGACCATTATACAGTGGTCTCCAAACTGCGGACCTCCAGATGTTGCAAAACTGCAACTCCCAGCATGCACAGAAAGCCAAAGGCTGTCTGGGCATGCTGGGAGTTTCAGTTTTGAAACTCCCAAAGGCAGCAGTGAGATCGCTTTACGGCGATCTCACTGCTGCCAATGAAGATGCCGCCCGGCTGCCGGAAACTCACCGCCGGGACGCAGCGCCGCCGGGACCGCCTGGAGGACGTCGCTCGCGCCGGGGCCGCTCGGGACACCGCATGGCCGGGTAAGTGATGCCGGGGGACGGGTAAGGGACACTTAGCAGAGCGGTGTGTGTCCCGATCCCTGTGATCGGAACTCACACACCGCGCTGCTAAGTATTCTGATAGCGAAACGCTGCTATCAGCTAGTCAGATTTGACTAGCTGATAGCAGCGATCGCTGGGGGGGCTGGGGGATGAAACCCCCCGTGGTCGCACGGTAAGATGGCTGGCTATCAGTGATAGCCACCATCTTACCGGGCGCTGCGGGATGCCGCGAGTAGCAGCAAAAATGTTCATGACGTACCTGTATGTCATGGGTCGGGAACACCTTGCCACTCATGACGTACAGGTATGTCATAGGTCGGGAAGGGGTTAAACAGCTATCTATAGATACCTGTATATTGTGTATACCGCTCAAAGGATTAACCTACACTGTCCAGCAGTGTAAGTTAACTATTCCCTTGCTGGGCTTGCGCATAGCGCACAGCTCAGCAAGGGGTTAAGTGAGCCAGCAATGTGTATACTGTATACACACTGCAGGCTCACTGTAAGTTCTTGCTAGGCAATAGATATACGATGTATACCTACGGCTCAGCGTCAGCTGTTCTCCCGGCTCTGTAGCCCTGAGAACAGCTGATCCCGACATTCACATAAGGACGATCGCAGCGGGTGTCAGGAGGAGTGACATCCGCTGGAATCTGTCCCTTACTGCAGGTACTACTACTCCCAACATGGAGCACACTCTGCTCCATGCTGGGAGCTGTAGTACCTGCATTAATAGACATATCGCAGCGAGTGTAACTTCTGACACCCGCTGCGATCTGTCTATTAATTCAGGTACTACAGCTCCCAGCATGGAGCAGAGTGTACTCCATGTTGGGAGTAGTAGTACTTGTAGTTAAGGAAAGATCACTGTGGGTATCACTCCTGACACCCGCTGTGATGCTCCTGTATAATGTATGGATGCGGCGGCCGCTCTCCTATGGTCCCCTGCACGGCCGTATATATACACATATTCCTATTTCTCACAGAGAGCTGTGATTGGCTGGAACCATCTGGCCAATCACAGCTCTGAGGGAAATATGAATATCTGTATATATACGTGAGTGCAGGGGACCATAGAAGAGCGTCCGCCGCATCTATACATTATACAAGAGGATCGCAAGGGACCCCTGCCATCTGTAAATTAGTACAGGTAACTACTACTCCCATCATGGAACTGTGTTCCATGCTGGGAGTAGTAGTACTACCTAAAATATGTTTAAAAAAAAAGTGAAAAACACGCACACAATACATTTTTATTATTGTCGGCTACATTTTTAGTGCTTTAACCGCTCACATAAATTGATCCCTGTTTAAAAATAAATAAACATGTCATAATAAAAAAGATACATTTTGTTAGATACAATTTTTTTTCCATCACTACTGTATCTTTTTTTATTATTATTTTTTAATGGTACCCTACGAAATTTTAATAAAAAAAAAAGGTATCTCCATAATTTTTTAGGATCGCTAAAGTCCAAAAAAGAATAAAAAGATTTACCGAATGTACCCGAATACCGAATGTGTCCGAAAGAAAAAATCAAACGAACACCGAATACCTAATGTATCCAAAAAATCAAGACCGAAAATATTACCGAACCGAAAAATTTTTCAAAAACGAAAAAACGAAACAAAACGAAACTAAAATTTTTCTAGTGCACAAGTCTAATAAAGACCCCAAAATTCACTTAAAATTGAACTGGTCCCGAAAAAATTCCTATTTTTAAATTTTCCTGAAAAATTGCAAAATTGCTGCTATACTTTGAAGACATCTAATTTCTTCAAAAAGTAAAAACATGTCAACTTTATGATGCCATCATAAAGTGGACATATTGGCCCACATTTATCGTTGTAGTGTAAGTGAAGCATTTTTTTTAGACCTTTTTGTGTGTGCTGGTAATGTGCAGGATCACCAAATTTATTATATGGTCAAAGAGCATTTGATAAATTTTGTGCAGGTCACATTTTCTGAAATTTCTGTCTTCCCATACACCAAAAAGCTACGCCATGTCTGGGCTGGTGTAGTTTTAGAGACTTTTCAGTGGCTTTGCGCCTTTTTTGCTCCTTTTCACAAAAAGGCGCAGTTGATAAAACCCTTCTATATCATGTGTATTGCCAAAATCAGTGGATTGCAACTCTAAATCAGCAGAAATGTGTAAACAAAAAGGCGAAAAAACCCTATTGTTCCTTTTTTTTGCCCCTTTTTAAACACAAAAAACTGTCTAAAGACAATGATAAATGTGGGCCATTGTGTATGTGGTGAACCATTTATATGGATACACCTTAATAAAATGGGAAAATTGGTGATATTAACTTCCTGTTTGTGGCACATTAGTATATGTGAGGGAGGAAACTTTTCAAGATGGGTGATGACCATGGCGGCCATTGTGAAGTCGACCATGTTGAATCCAATTTTTGTTGTTTCAATAGGAAGAGGGTCATGTGACACATCAAACTTATTGGGATGATGTGCTTGGTTTAAACGTAACTATATTCTTTCATGAGTTATTTACAAGTTTCTGACCACTTATAAAATGTGTTCAATGTGCTGCCCATTGTGTTGGATTGTCAATGCAACCCTCTTCTCTATATACTGCTATATACTACTATATACACCGCAGGAGAAATGCTAGCACAGGCTTCCAGTATCCGTAGTTTCAGGTGCTGCACATCTCTTATCTTCACAGCCTGGACAACTGCCTTCAGATGACCCCAAAGATTAAAGTCTAAGGGGGTCAGATCGGGAGACCTTGGGGGCCATTCAACTGGCCCACAATGACCAATCCACTTTCCAGGAAACTGTTCATCTAGGAATGTTTGGACCTGACACCCATAATGTGGTGGTCACCATCTTGCTGGAAAAACTCAGGGAACATGCCAGCTTCAGTGCATAAAGAGGGAAACACATCATCATATAGCAATTTCGCATATCCAGTGGCCTTGAGGTTTCCATTGATGAAGAATGGCCCCACTATCTTTGTACCCCATATACCACACCATACCCTCAATTTTTGTGTTCCAACAGTCTTGGAGGGTGTTATGGATATTGAAAGTTGTTACGCCGAGCGCTCCGGGTCCCTGCTCCTCCCCGGAGCCAATTCTCCTGCCTGCAGCGCCCTGGTCAGACCCGCTGACTGGGAGCGCTGCATTGTCTCTGCCGGCGAGGATGCGATCCGCGTAGCGGGGCGTGCCCGCCCGCGGGTCGCATCCCAATCCACTCACCTGTCCAGTTCCCTGGCTGTCATGTCCCGGCGTGCGCGGCCCCGCTCTCTAGGGCGCGCGCGCCGGCTCTCTGAAATTTAAAGGGCCAATGCACCACAATCTGTTGTTAATCACTTCCCATTCATATATAAACCCACTTCCGCTTCCTGTCCTTGCAGGATCTGCACCTTATCCATAAGTGTATATCACTTCAAATAGACTGTATTTGCCATATTCCAATTGCAACAGCTGGATGCCCGCGATTCCGGGACCACTGCTGAACGCGCGCTGTTAGCACCTTATTCATACGTGCAATCCGCACCACCTGTTACCTGCATCCTCTCACAGCCCCGGTCGGCAGAGTTACTCCTGGACATCATCCTCCCCAAGGCCGGACGCCTCCCGTGCCAGCCCAGGACACTCGGACCCCCGGAGATTCAGCCATTCACCCAGCATACCACCCAGGCGGGCATTGATATCCAGAGTGCCGGACTCAGCGGTGCCAGCCCGGACCTGAGGACTCCAAAGGAGGGTGAGTGGTGCTGTGCACCGAGACTTGACATCTTCATCGCTGACAGTGTTTGCCACATTGTCTGCATTAACTGTCCATGAATTTCCTATTGTAGCTATTGTCGCTACACTCACTACCATATATCGTTACTCCGGACACACCCAAACTAATTGTGACTTTTCATTCTGGACATTTCTTGTGGATTTTTCATTGAAATATCCCTATGAATTACATGGACTGAGAACGTTTTCTCCTGATATATGCAGCAGATATTTAATTAATGAATTTTCTTTGGTGCTACTTACCCATCATATTTATTTCATTTTAATCCTACTATATTCTGTATTTTTTATTATATCTATTTTTTTCTCGGTATATTCCATTCGCCTTTAGCAAGGGCCCTGCTAGGCGATTGGTCATATATATCCTTTTTATATAATAAAGAATATTTCTTGGATCCCATCTCCACAAGTCTTTTCCTTTTTCTCTCCCCTGTGCTTTTGAGGACTGGTTCACATAAATATTTTATATTTATAATTTCTACACCTTGCAGGATCTTGTTGCCTTAGTGCCCTGAGAAAGCATTTTGTGTATCCCAAGCCTGTGTATCCAGACCCTTGCCGTTGCCCCTGACTACGACCCTTTGCTGCCTGCCCTGACCTTCTGCTACGTCTGACCTTGCTCTTGCTTTGTCCCTGTGTACCGCGCCTGTCTCAGCTGTCAGTGGGGTTGAGTCGCTATCGATTGGAACGACCTGGGGGTTACCTGCCGCTGCAAGTCCATCCCGCTTTGCGGCGGGCTCTGGTGAAAACCAGTAACCCCTTAGATTCCGTTCCCCTGGTACGGCCCACGCCATCACCTCACTGACACAGAGGATCCACCTCCAGTGTCCTCGCTGCATACCAGTCCGGATCCTGACAAAAGTATGTGTTTTTACATCCATTATATCCCATGTAGTATACATTTCCCTGCCCCCACGGTCTAAAGTTTAGTTTCACCTACAGCCAAAGTAGGCGGGGCTATAGAACCTGTTTTTCCACATCATGTGAGGAGAGCAGGCGGACACTAGGCCAAAGGGGTGGGGCATTAGGGGATTTCACTGGAAATCATATGGCCCTCTGTCTTTTTGCTTTTGGATCTTCCTTGAAGAGAGGAGCATCTCCTGCTCTTTAGCCTGGGATGGATAAATATATTGATTGTATCATTTCTACACTAAATATTCATGTATCATTTGGGTAGATTCATGCTAGTGTGCTAAACATAGAGTATGTACTATTGTATTAATGCTTGTATGTATGTCTTATTTGGTTTAGCTATTTAATGTTTTATTAAATGTTATCAACTTTGCTGGTTACCGAGTGATTGTTAATTTGGTGGGTATACACTGCTGGTACAAGACATTTCTGCCAAAATACCTTGTAGAATTATTTTATAGGTGTACAAAACTTAATCAGTGTTTCTTTGGTATTTTACAAACATATTTAGGACCTATAAATTTAGCCTGAACTTCCTGTTTCCGTTTTCATATAGTTGGTGGCCATTTTGGGGAACTCTAACAAAGAAAGCGCATGGTCGGGGGAGGGGCATGTTTGTTTTACTCTAATTCTAAAATCACAATTGGTGTAGGCAGCAGGATTTTCCTCAATAAGTGGAGCTGCAGACAGGATTATTTAGAAACGCAACAAATGGCGTAGTAGGGCAGGATTTTGCCGGAAATTGGGCATTGGCAGTTAATTACCATATTGACAATAATAGTTTAATTACTTTTCCTATTTTGTGTATCTTTTTGATGAAATTAGTATATGTTCCCAGTGTAATTGAGTGAGTCTACAAGAGACTTATTCTTAAACTGTGACCTAAGGATTATTGCCTTGGACAGGAGGAAGCTCTTACAGATTTTGTTATATGATACAATAGGTTAATCTGTTAGATGTGGTTATCACGTGTAGTACTGTACTGGTTATACAGGATCCTAATAGACCGTCGCTTTGTAAACTTGTATTGCATTAGTGATTTGTCACTGGTAATCAATAGCATTGCTTTTGTAGGTAATGGTTGGTTGTATTGCATACATGATAGTTATTAGACACAGATTGTAAAGTATATTAAAAGTCTCCTGTTGCACATGTGTTGCTAGATTGTGATTGTACCCTTAGTTGTGTGAGCTGTAACTCTACACTATATTTTCCATGTTTCACTAGTGTGAGAGGGCATACACGCTTGTGATTGTACAAGATATCCCAGTGTAGCCTGTTTGTGTATGTGTTAGTGGTACAATATATACTAGTAAGGCTTACTGCAAACACGTGTTATTGTCTTGCCATCTGATATTGTGCTTAAAGGGGTTCTCTGGGGCTTAAACATCTTATCCCCTATCCAAATGGTCCCCAGCGGCGGGACTCCCATGATCAGGCATCTTATCCCCTATCCTTTGGATAGGGGATAAGATGTTTAAGCACCGGAGAACCCCTTTAAGATCCTGTTGTTCAGAATGAGTTTCCTTAGGAAGAAGTTGAGTGCATTGATGGAGGCCCAAATTTGGGGCTGTACCACATTGGGCTACCACTATGGGAAAATTGAGTGTTATAGCAGAAGAGCTTGTACGCTATGGTGCACCGGTTTACCCAGAGATGGGGGGATGAGATAGGAGGTATGGCTCTGAAGCATGATTTAGGGGTTTATCCCCAAAAATTAGAGCCGATCTGCGGCTGAAGTTGGTTGGATGCTTTTACATGCCCTAAAATGTGAGGTGCAGAGAAATGAGGAACTCGAGAAAGAGTTGCAGACAAAAACATTGAGAATTCGTGATAAAGATAGGCAGATTTGCATGTTGGAATCAGAGTTACTGGAATGGGAAAACCAATGTATAGATACTGATGGAAAACTGGCTCAGTCTTATGCTGAGATCCAGGAGCTGAGGAATGAGATTGCTACTAGGTCACAATTAGAGACTGGTATGAAAAACGAGTTCCCCAAAATTGTGTCTGGTCTGGCCTCTTCCCATAATTCACAGCCACATTCCACAGCAGATTTGCCATCTGAAAAGGTCTATGTTTCAAGTGTAAATAAGGGGGCGGTAGAGAGTGAGATTGTAGAAGTTCCCAGTGCTGGTTTTGTTGTTGTGTAAGGAAGAGAAATCTACTAGCAACAAGGGGAAGTACAAAGCAAATTGGAGCAGTTTAAGAGTTGCTAGAAGTGTGTCTCTCGCAGTGAAACGGTATAGATCATCTATAAAAAGGAAACCCAGATAGTAACTACGGCTAAAAGGGTAAAGTCTTTTTTTGCATGTGGTGTTTCAGGCCATATCGCTAGATACTGTAAAACACATGGTAACAAAACAAAATACTGTTCAGCTAACTGTAATAGGTGTGGTCATAGTGGCCATATCTCCACAAGTTGTTATTCTACTGGAAACATGATGCAGAGGAAGCCAGGTAAATCCAGACAGACTGGGAAGGAAATATACATTCTTCTTCCAAGCAACATTTTCCAGAGAAATCTCTCA
This sequence comes from Hyla sarda, assembly GCF_029499605.1. NCBI lineage: Eukaryota > Metazoa > Chordata > Amphibia > Anura > Hylidae > Hyla > Hyla sarda. The sequence continues at coordinate 152,184,991 of NC_079197.1, forward strand.
GCTTCCAATATAAACCTCATCTGTTTGATCCTATGATAGATGACATTACAAAATATGTGTGTTACGCCGAGCGCTCCGTGTTCCTGCTCCTCCCCGGAGCGCTCGCGGTGTTCGTCTCTGTGCAGCGCCCCGGTCAGACCCGCTGACCGGGAGCGCTGCACTAGTGTCACCGGCGGGGATGCGATCCGCGTAGCGGGACGCGCCTGCCCGCGGGTCGCATCCCAATCTCCTCACCTGCCCCGTCCTCTGTCTGCTCAGTCCCGGCGCAGTCCAGTCCCTTCCCTTTCCCTCCCCCTTTTATTTTATTCTCCCTTCTGTCATTTGCACATATATGCACTTGTCTTTATATATTTATATATTTTTATATTATATTCTATATTTATATATTCACATATTTGATTCAGTATTTTAGTGTGATCACTAACATGCACTTTTATCATTTTTTTGCACAATAAATTTGTATTTTTGCACTAACTTAATCTATACACCTTATATTTATATCTATATAATATAATCACATTATGTTTTCATGCACTTTATTTATTATTTTCACTCATCTAATAATTAATTATCCCTCACTATTCATTTCATTACACATATATATAGACACACTGTTCCACTATCATGTATTTTTCCATTCTCCACTATACATGTCACGATTCGGCTTACAGGTAGTGGATCCTCTGTGTCAGCGAGGGATTGGCGTGGACCGTGCTGGTGGACCGGTTCTAAGAGGCTACTGGTGTTCACCAGAGCCCGCCGCAAAGCGGGATGGTCTTGCTGCGGCAGTAGCAACCAGGTCGTATCCACTAGCAATGGCTCAACCTCGCTGACTGCTGAGAAGGCGTGGGACAGAAGGACTAGGCAGAGGCAAGGTCAGACGTAGCAGAAGGTCGGGGCAGGCGGCAAGGTTCGTAGTCAAGATGGATAGCAAGAGTTCAGGTAACACAGGCTTGGACAACACTAAACGCTTTCACTGGCACAAGGCAACAAGATCCGGCCAGGGAGTGCAGGGGCAGTGAGCAGATATAGCCAGGGAGCAGGTGGAAGCTAATTAAGCTAATTGGGCCAGGCACCAATCATTGGTGCACTGGCCCTTTAAGTCTCAGAGAGCTGGCGCGCGCGCGCCCTAGAGAGCGGAGCCGCGCGCGCCAGCACATGACAGCAGGGGACCGGGACGGGTAAGTGACTTGGGATGCGATTCGCGAGCGGGCGCGTCCCGCTGTGCGAATCGCATCCCCGACGGCCATGTCAGTGCAGCGCTCCCGGTCAGCGGGACTGACCGGGGCGCTGCAGAGAGAGAGAGACGCCGTGAGCGCTCCGGGGAGGAGCAGGGACCCGGAGCGCTCGGCGTAACAGTACCCCCCCCCCTTAGGTCTCCCCCTTTTTTTGTCCGACAACTGCTTTACCTGGGACGAGGACACCGGGAGTGAATGGAGGGTTTCCTCAAAGGCAGGCAGTACAGCAGGAGTGGGAATGGGGAGGGAGGGCAGAGGGTGAAGCTTGGCACGGGGCAGGGTGACACAAGGACGGGGGCCATGAGGAGGCACTGAGGCTTGCCTGACGGGACTGGGAGGGGGGGAGAGGCATCTCTTGTGGCAAGCAGAGTCCCAGTTCTTGATCTCCCCGGTGGTCCAGTCAAGGGTGGGAGAATGAAGCTGGAGCCATGGCAGACCGAGGAGGACCTCAGAGGTGCAGTTGGGGAGGACGAAAAATTCAATCCTTTCGTGGTGGGGTCCAATGCACATTAAGAGGGGTTTTGTGCGGTAACGCACGGTGCAATCCAATCTAACTCCGTTGACCACGGAAATGTAGAGCGGCTTGACGAGACGGGTCACCGGGATGCACAATTTATTCACCAAAGAATCCAAAATGAAATTCCCAGAGGCACCAGAGTCCAAGCAGGCCACGGCTGAGAGGGAGGAGTTGGCTGAAGGAGAAATCCGCACGGGCACCGTGAGACGTGGAGAAGCAGACTTTGAACCAAGAGATGCCACACCCACGTGAGCTGGGTGCGTGCGTGCGTTTCCCAGACGTGGAGGACGAATAGGGCAATCCACCAAGAAATGCTCGGTACTGGCACAGTACAGACAAAGATTTTCTTCCCTACGGCGATTCCTCTCTTCCTGGGTCAGGCGAGACCGATCCACTTGCATGGCCTCCTCGGCGGGAGGCCCAGGCGTAGATTGCAAAGGATACTGTGGGAGAGGTGCCCAGAGATCTAAGTCTTTTTCCTGGCGGAGCTCCTGATGTCTCTCAGAAAAACGCATGTCAATGCGTGTGGCCAAATGGATAAGTTCTTGCAGGTTGGCAGGAATCTCTCGTGCGGCCAGCACATCCTTGATGCTACTGGATAGGCCTTTTTTAAAGGTCGCGCAGAGAGCCTCGTTATTCCATGATAATTCGGAAGCAAGAGTACGAAATTGGACGGCGTACTCGCCCACTGAAGAATTACCCTGGACCAGGTTCAGCAGGGAAGTCTCGGCAGAAGAAGCTCGGGCTGGTTCCTCGAAGACACTACGGACTTCAGCGAAGAAGGACTGGACTGTGGCTGTGGCAGGATCATTGCGGTCCCAGAGCGGTGTGGCCCAAGACAAGGCCTTTCCTGAAAGAAGGCTCACTACGAACGCCACCTTAGACCGTTCTGTAGGAAACAAGTCCGACAACATCTCCATATGCAGGGAACATTGAGACAAAAATCCACGGCAGAGTCTAGAGTCCCCATCAAATTTGTCCGGCAGGGACAAGCGGAGGCTAGGAGCGGCCACTCGCTGCGGAGGAGGTGCAGGAGCTGGCGGAGGAGATGGTTGCTGCTGTAGCAGAGGCAGAAGTTGCTGTAACATGGCGGTCAACTGCGACAGCTGCTGTCCTTGTTGGGCAATCTGCTGCGATTGCTGAGCGACCACCGTGGGAAGGTCAGCGAGACTTGGCAGCGGCACCTCAGCGGGATCCATGGCCGGATCTACTGTCACGATTCGACTTACAGGTAGTGGATCCTCTGTGTCAGCGAGGGATTGGCGTGGACCGTGCTGGTGGACCGGTTCTAAGAGGCTACTGGTGTTCACCAGAGCCCGCCGCAAAGCGGGATGGTCTTGCTGCGGCAGTAGCAACCAGGTCGTATCCACTAGCAACGGCTCAACCTCGCTGACTGCTGAGAAGGCGTGGGACAGAAGGACTAGGCAGAGGCAAGGTCAGACGTAGCAGAAGGTCGGGGCAGGTGGCAAGGTTCGTAGTCAAGATGGATAGCAAGAGTTCAGGTAACACAGGCTTGGACAACACTAAACGCTTTCACTGGCACAAGGCAACAAGATCCGGCCAGGGAGTGCAGGGGCAGTGAGCAGATATAGCCAGGGAGCAGGTGGAAACCAATTAAGCTAATTGGGCCAGGCACCAATCATTGGTGCACTGGCCCTTTAAGTCTCAGAGAGCTGGCGCGCGCGCGCCCTAGAGAGCGGAGCCGCGCGCGCCAGCACATGACAGCAGGGGACCAGGACGGGTAAGTGACTTGGGATGCGATTCGAGAGCGGGCGCGTCCCGCTGTGCGAATCGCATCCCCGACGGCCATGTCAGTGCAGCGCTCCCGGTCAGCGGGACTGACCGGGGCGCTCCAGGGAGAGAGACGCCGTGAGCGCTCCGGGGAGGAGCAGGGACCCGGAGCGCTCGGCGTAACAATACATACATATAGTTTATGGTATATCACTGTATTATACTTTTTTATTTTATGTTTTTATCACTATAAAATCTTTTACCTATCACTATTTTTACTATATATATATATATATATATATATATATATATATATATACTTTTTTATTTTATTATGTATCTTTTTTATTATTTATTATATACCCATTTAGTTTATAATGCATTTTTTATGACGTATTCACATTTTCCACTAGGTTTTTCTTTCTTTTTTCTCTCTTTTTCTCTATGTTATTAATCATGTATTAAGGGGAATGGGGCCGGCCTCGGGTAGGGATTTTGCTTACTTAGTTTGTTTCTTTCTCTTGTTTTCATGCATGTAGCACTTTACCATTATAAAACAGACAAAGTCCCGATTTTGTGCCGCATGCGCGTGTTATCCGGCCTCCGTCCTTCCTTGCGGGCGTCATCGTGGCAGCCATGTCATGTGACGATCAGCTGTTGGTCGGGTCACCTGACCGGCATTCCGTGACGCGATGCCGGAAGTGAGTGGAGTCCGGAAGAGGCGGCGATACATGCGCCGCAAACGGCTCGGCGTCTGCAGATGCAAATAATAAGGTACTGACAACTGGCTTTTCATTGGCACACACTAATATAAATACTATGATCATCCTGGAGGACACCACCCCTCGACAAAGGCTTGTCCGAAACGCTGCATTGGGGTGGTGTCACCCTGTTCCCCGGGACCGTGCATTGTCTAAGTATGTATTTACTACTATAGGGCTGTTTTTCGTCTTCTTTGTAGCTCTCCATTATATATATATATATATATATATATATATATATATATTTATTATGTGTTATCACTTTCAGTGAACGGGGTACAGTGTGACACCTTGGTGTTTTTTGTTTTATATCCCCCGTTGAATGTGTTATGCCTCCAATGTGTTTTTAAGTATATGTGACTTAATAAATTTTGGATTTTGTATATTTCTATAAAGTGACTCCATTTCCTTTTGTTGTGTTAATATGTATGGGAGTTCATACTAGCTGTAGTGATCTGGGTTTATTTGCACCTTGAGTGCATTACTATTAGTAATTGGATTATACCATATCATTTGTAAGTTAATATATTTTGACGTGTATAGTAACCCAATTTTTGTTGTGTTTTTTGTATTCAGTGCCGGCGCGCGCGGCCCTGCTCTCTAGGGTGCGCGCGCGCCGGCTCTCTGAGATTTAAAGGGCCAGTGCGCCATTGATTGGTGCCTGGCCCAATCAGTACCTGCACCTGTGTCTTGTGTATATAAACCCACTTCCCCTTCCTGTCCTCGTCGGATCTTGTTGCCTTGTGCCCTGTGAAAGCGTTTAGTGTGTTCCCAAGCCTGTGTATCCAGACCTTCTGCTATTGCCCCTGACTACGACTCTTGCTGCCTGCCCTGACCTTCTGCTATGTCCGACCTTGCTCTTGCCTTGTCCCTGTGCACCATGCCTGTCTCCGCTGTCAGCTGGGGTTGAGTCGCTATCGGGTGGAACGACCTGGGGGTTACCTGCCGCTGCAAGTCCATCCCGCTTTGCGGCGGGCTCTGGTGAAAACCAGTAACCCCTTAGACTCCGTTCCCCTGGTACGGCCCACGTCATCACCCCACTGACACAGAGGATCCACCACCAGTGCCCTCGCTGCATACCAGTCCGGATCCTGACAACGTGTTCAAGGAATTATGTGCACAGGTAGCAATACTCTTACAGAAACCGTATATATAGGTGGAGAATCCCATGCCCCTGTTGATTAGCAATGGGGGAAGGGAGACTAACGAGTAAAATTGCCACCTTCCTTTTGCATGTAAATAATGTTTCACTTGTTTTGTCTTTTGGGGAAAAATGGAGGCACATAAGATACTGACTGTGTGCAGCTAAACTTTCTTTTCTGGCCACTAGGGCCATACCATAGGCTTACATGTAAAAGTGACAATACTTTTGTTTGGGTTGACATTTACAGGGGCCTCCCCAAATTTGTGAGGAAAACAAATTAGTAATAAACTAACCACTTTGATTTTTTCAAGAGGTGGGGGAGGCTTAGCAAAAGCTTTTCCTTGCACTAGAAGGCAATATGCCTAGAGCAACTGAGGTAACACTCACAAATTAATTAGCAATGGTTGGAATAATGCAGGGAAAGTCAGTATGGATATGCAGAGTGGAGTTCAACTGTGTCTAGTGTTGGGATTTACCAAGGTCCACTGATCAGCACAGCAGAAGAAAATCTCTGATGGGCCTGGAAATACTAATATTGTATTGTTGGAAAGTGACTCTAAACCTGTTTATTTTCCTTTCAGCAGATTAGTGGCAGTGTAACCCCGCTCAACCCATGGCCCTCCAATCAGAAGAATCCAAGCCCACCACAAACAGATGACCAGATGACCAACGCTTCTAATGGAGTGAAGAAGGCTACCCATTCCTCATCATCTCGTGGTTGGAAGATGACCAGGATCAAGTTGTCAAGACTGGGTTTGGATGACATCGTGAGACAGGAGAACCCAGAACCAAAGGATAACCTCCAACACATTTTGGAAAATGCTTTGGCCACCACAAGGATGCTTTAAAGAAACTGTCTCAAGTGAAGCTACAAATAAGGGCTGTAGCTCTAACAATCGCCTAGCCCTAGATTCTTGCTGCAGCTACATAGTGAACAATGAGGGCGACATTAACCATGATCAATGTAGACTGACAGCGATCAAAACTCCATGGAACACCAAACACCGGATTATTTGGGTGGATGGGGAAACTAGGGGGATTATAATTACTTTGTATTTCTTTTATGGAGATATACATGTTGTATGTTTGGTAAACTAGCAGACATGGAATTTAGGGAATCACCTAACATTGGTAAATTATGGTGTAAAAAGCAAGAGGTGGAATGTTATGGATATTGAAATGATGTGTTTTAACATCCATTATATCCCATGAAGTATAAATTTCCCTGCCCCCACGGTCTAAAGTTTCGTTTCACCTACAGCCACAGTAGGCGGGGCTATAGAACCTGTTTTTCCGCATCATGTGAGGAGAGCAGGCGGACACTAGGCCAAAGGGGTGGGGCATTATGGGAATTTCACTGAAAATCATATGGCCCTCTGTCTTTTTGCTTTTGGATCTTCCTTGAAGGGATGGGCATTTCCTGCTCTTTAGCCTGGGATGGATAAGTATATTGATTGTATCATTTCTACACTAAATATTCATGTATCACTTGGGTAAATTAATGCTAGTTTGCTAAACATAGAGTATGTACTATTGTATTAATGCTTGTATGTATGTCTTATTTGGTTTAGATATTTAATGTTTTATTAAATGTTATCAACTTTGCTGGTTACTGAGTGATTGTTAATTTGGTGGGTATACACTGCTGGTACAAGACATTTCTGCCAAAATACCTTGTAGAATTATTTCTTAGTTGTACAAAACTTAATCAGTGTTTCTGGGTGTTTTACAAACATATTTAGGACCTATAAATTTAGCCTGAACTTCCTGCTTCCGTTTTCATATGGTTGGTGGCCATTTTGGGGGCCTCTAACAAAGAAAGCACATGGTCGGGGGAGGGGCATGTTTATTTTACTCTAATTCTAAAATCACAATTGGTGTAGGCAGCAGGATTTTCCACCATAAGTGGAGCTGCAGACAGGATTATCACCCTAGAACCGCAACAGAGGGATCTATCCAATGTGGGTTAGTGTCAGACCAATAGCAGTGGTTTTGTTTGTTAACTACACCATTCACATAAAAGTTTGCCTCATCACTGAACAAAATCTTCTGCATAAACTGAGGGTCCTGTTCCATTTTTTGTTTTGCCCATTCTGCAAATTCAGTGCGCCGATCTGGGTCATCCTCGTTGAGATGCTGCAGTAGCTGGAGTTTGTAAGAGTGCCATTTGTGAGTAGCTAATATCCGCAGAAGGGATGTTTGACTAATGCCACTCTCCAGTGACATGTGGCGAGTGCTATGCTGTCGGCTTTTGCTGAATGAAGCTAGTACAGCCACTGATGTTTCTTCATTAGTGACAGATTTCATGCGTCCACATTTTGGCAAATCCAACATGAACAAGTTTCACGAAACTTCGCAAGCAGTTTGCTAACTGTAGCATGGGAGATGGGTGGTCTCGTAGGGTGTCTTGCATTGAAATCTGCTGCAATTGCCCGGTTACTGCGTTCACCAGACATAAACACAATTTCTATCCGCTCCTCACGTGTTAACCTCGCCGACATGTCAATGGCTGTAAGCAAATGAGTAAATAACTCAAGAAAGAATAAAGTTACGTTAAAACCAAGCACATCAGTGTTTTTCTTGTGAAATTCCCAATAAGTTTGATGTGTCACATGACCTTCTTCCTATTGAAAAAACAAAAGTTGGATTCAAAATGGCCGACTTCAAAATGGCCACCATGGTCACCACCCATCTTGAAAAGTTTCCCCCTCACATATACTAAAGTGCCACAAAGAGGAAGTTAATATCATTAACCATTCCCATTTTATGAAGGTGTATCCATAGAAATGGCCCACCCTGTATAATTATTTGGTCTGTCCACTTTCCTTACAAGCAGAGAGTTTCAAAGTTAGAAAAATTTAAAATTTTCATGAAATTTTGTAAGTATCGATGAAAATTTACCACTATCTAAACTCCTTAACGACGAAGGAGGTGTCATAAAAGGTCGGTCCCGGTGGCCATCCACGGCCGGAACCCGCGGCTAATACAGGACATCACCGATCGCGGTGATGCCCTGTATTAACCCTTCAGATCAAAGCTGACCGCCGTGTCTGAAGAGAAAGTGAAAGTATCCTGGCTGCTCAGTCGGGTTGTTCGGGACCGCCGCGGTGAAATTCACAGCGGCGTCCCAAACAGCTTACAGGACAACAGGAGGGACCTTACCTGCCTCCTCGGTGTCAGATTGGCCCAATGACTGCTGCGTGCCTGAGATCCGGGCAGGAGCAGTCAAGCGCCAATAACACTGATCACAGGCGTATTAATACACGCCAGTGATCTGTGTAAAAGATAAGTGTATGCAGTGTTATAGGTCCCTATGGGGGCTATAACATTGCAAAAAAAAAAGTAAAAAAAAGTGTTAATAAAGATCATGTAACCCCCATCTCTAATAAAAGTTTGAATCACCCCCCTTTTCCCATCAAAAAATAAAACAGTGTAAATAAAAATAAAAATAAACATATGTGGTATTGCCGCATGCGTAAATGTCCTAACTATAAAAAAATATATTGTTAATTAAACCGCATGGTCAATGGCATACACGTAAAAAAAAAATTCCGTCCAAAAAAGCGTATTTTTGGTCACTTTTTATACAATAAAAAAATGAATAAAAAGTGATCAAAAAGTCAGATCAAAACAAAAATGGTACTGATAAAAACTTCAGATCACGGCACAAAAAATGAGCCCTCATACTGCCCTGTACGTGGAAAAATAAAAATGTTATAGGGGTCAGAAGATGAAATTTTTAAACGTATACATTTTCCTGCATGTACTTATGATTTTTCCAGAAGTACGAAAGAATTAAACCTGTATAAGTAGGGTATCATTTTAACCATATGGACCTACAGAATAATGATAAGGTGTCATTTTTACCGAAAAATGCACTGCGTAGAAACGGAAGCCCCCAAAAGTTACAAAATGGCATTTTTTCTTCGATTTTGTCGCACAATGATTTTTTTTCCGTTTTGCCGTGGATTTTTGGGTAAAATGACTAATGTCACAGCAAAGTAGAATTGGTGACGCAAAAAATAAGCCATCATATGGATTTTTAGGTGGAAAATTGAAAGGGTTATGATTTTAAAAGGTAACAAAAATGTAAAAACTGAAAAACCCTGCATCCTTAAAGAGGTACTCCGGTGAAAACCTTTTTTCTTTTAAATCAACTGGCTCCGGAAAGTTAAACCGATTATTACATTACTTCTATTAAAAAATCTTAATCCTTCCTGTACTTATTAGCTGCTGAATACTACAAAGGAAATTCTTTTCTTTTTGGAATGCTCTCTGATGACATCACGAGCACAGTGCTCTCTGCTGACGTTATTTTTAATAATAATTTATTGTTGTCCTTAGTGGGATTTGAACCCAAGGCCCCAGCACTGCTAACCACTAAGCCACCATGCTGCCCTTAGCATACTTCTGCTATGCACAGTTGCTAAAATGGTCAGAGATGTCAGCAGAGAGCACTGTGCTTGTGATATCATCAGTGCATCTTAGACCACTCGGCCACCCTGACAAACCACTGCTTTGCTTACCTTTCACCTAAATTTCCACCCCCTCTTGGGAAAGATAAAAATGCTAAATATCCTGTTGTTATTGTCGGAAAATGGAGAATATGAATGTTTGGTGATTAGTAAGAAACAGCAATCTTTTTTTTGAAGGATAGATCATTGGTAAGTTGAAAATTATATTTTATCCTAAGTTAACCTTAGACCGCTTTAAAATGTTTTGAAATTCTTAACTGAACCTCAGACATAACGACCGCGTGGTCTAATGGATAAGGCATATGACTTTGGACCAGAGGATTGTGGGTTTGAGTGCCTTTGGGGTTGCTGCAGGGCTTGGTCCAAGTGTTCATCTCCTCTTTTAACGTTCTTAAGAATGTGCTTTCATATTTTACACAGTGTACATAATAGCCCACATTTACTATTGCAAACCCGACATGTTTTGCCGGGTTGTGCGCCAGATTCTGGCGCATTGCGGCCGAAATTCTGTCTGTGCCAGAATTTGCGTCAGAATTGAAAAAACCTGTCTAACTCTCCATTTTACTAAGAAAACCCGAAAAAGGGCGTGGCCATTTGAGAAAAGGGGCATGTCCCTGACATTTTCACAAAAACCTAAAATATTTACTAAGGTTTTCACAGAAAATGTAGTGAAATTGATTTGAGGAAAACCCGACAGATCAGAGCGTGTGTAAAAAAAGGAAAATGTAGGAAATGTGGAAAATGTAGGGAAACCTTTTAGTTAATACAGTGGAAAAAAATTATAGGGAATTAAAACCCACAAAGAAACCTACACTCCACTCTTAGTAGATCAGGGCCAATGAGTAACATGTGGTCCCAATATTTTTGTCAATGTAGTGTATTTTTACACTGTGTCCAAAAAGCCTAGCATTTCACAAGATGCCTAGGTCTTTGCATGACCATTTATCTTTCCCTTTAAGATCTTTAAAAATTATAATTCAAAGTGCAGATTCTGAAAATTATAATAATTATGTTGAGCAGGCTTCTTTTCACATGTTTAAAATAAACAATTTAAGTAAAAGGTTATTCCCCTGAAAGCTGCCCTTTTATGCTGACTAATTATTACTACATTGGAATAATAATTATTTCTATTGGAAGGTTGCATTCACTTTTTCCATAGAGACTTAACATTGACAAATAATATGTTATAAAAACACATTTCTATTATGGGCATCTCATTCATTTTCGAAGAGCAACATTTGTAAACCAATAGAAGTCAGAACAGCCATTAGTGCTACATTGACCATTTGCATTTAGGAAAATCCTGATTATTCTATGAAGTTAAATTCTAATATGAGGACCATTCTTAGGAATATATTGGCACTGCTGCTAATCTGTGAAGGTGCCTGTCAGACCACCGGGTTTGGCTGTAGACCTGGGACCCCATATCCGCAAAGACCATTCTACATGAGCGGAGATGTTGTTATAGGTGGGCTGTTTGATATACATATTTATTATAAAACTGAAGCTTTCAACTTTTCAAGTCCTCCGCATCTTCAAGCTCGAAAGATAAGGTGAGAATGGATCAGTCCAGCTTGGTCTACTTGAGGAAAGTAAATTCCTAAATAAAAACATTGGTTTGTATTATGGTAAAATCTGAAAATTACTTGTTATTGTTTTCACACTAGATCACTGGTTGGGCATATATGGGAATTGAAGACAAATATGCCATCTACTGGATTGCAACTTAAAATGCTTACTAATATCTACAAAATTAAGCCATTGTTTGAACGTGTTTTAAAATGCATTAAAAAAAGAAAGGGAAAGATTTTCAATGATTTTCCATTATGTTTTTTTTATTTATTTTGTATTTATTTGTTTAGACATTTTATCTAATCTTTTTAAGCCCTATAGAGAATATTTACAACATTTAGCTTTACAGTAATTGTGGTTTTGGCACACAATTCTAGCGTAAAGTAAGCCAATGAATAGTTAGTCTAGATTAGTTTATGGATGCTCCAGATTTGTTGAAAGATCTGGCACATTGATAAGTTTGGCAAATTAATAAGTTTTCACTAAGAATTAGACAGTCTTAGTGAATTCACTGTAAACGGATTAAAACTATGAATGACACAATCCTCCTGGAGGTAAGAAAACTCAGCACTCTGGATCCGGATATTCTTAAAACATTATGGTTTATTTGATCTTCATTAAAATCATTAGAAGAAGTACAAAAATACTTTTCCTAATGATTTTAATGAAGATGAAATAAACCATAATGTTTTAAGAATATCCGGATCCAGAGTGCTGAGTTTTCTTACCTCCAAGAGGATTGTGTCATTCATCATTACCAAACATACAGGTGCTACGCCCTCGTGCACCAGGCTGGAGAAGCATCATGAGTAGAGATGAGCGAACCGAAGCTGACAAACCCGAATTCGTTACGAATTTAATGAAATATTAGATTTGCAACGAATGCGAATATCGACGCGATTCGATCGCGCGAATCGCTTCATTAAACTTAATTTTACAGCGTTCCAGGCTATTGGAGACCTAAAATGGCGGATCCACATGTCAGTACATGGGGCAGGGGATTATGGGAGGGCGGGAAACTGTGGCGGGAATGAAGGTAGGCGGGATGACCCTGAATCACATGTGAAATGCAGCCTATCAGCATTCATTGACCCCTGTGATGTCACAGCCCTATATAATCGGCGGCCATCTTGCCTCTCTTCATTTTGTGCATGCACTCATACAGAGAGAGGACGGGACTGCGTGTGTGAATAGCTTATACCACAGAGTACCACTGCAACTGCTAGTCACATCAGCATTGGGGAAAGACAGGAGCGCAGAGTGCTTTGCTGTTCACACTGAGAAGGATCATTGACAGCTAAACCTCCTATTCACGTTATTGAGCATTGCAGCAGAGTGGGGCAGATTGCTGTCAGATGCCTCATACAGATCTCCAAGCTGCCTGAACTTTATCAACCATCTTATCTCCTCATTTTTCAGCGCAATTCAGTGTTTTTTTTTTTTGCTCCACAAATCATCTGCTGCTCAGAATTGTGTGACAGAGGGCAATTTAGGGTTTAATCCCTGTATTTATTTTTTGTGGTGCTGCACTGTTGGGTCCTGCTGCTGTTCCCAAATAAGTTATTTTTCAGTGGACTGTAGTGCATTTGTCTGCCCTCATACGTGCATAACACATGCCTACATCAAAGCTGTCTACTATTCTGTATCTGTAACAAGTCTAGATACAGGGAAAGTCCTGACTCCTGGCAAAAGTAATCAGCTGCTGGTGTTTTTAAAAAATTACAGATTTTTTCTGCGTATTGTTGCACATATTTCTGCCCTCATCAGTGCATACCGCATATGTACATCCAAGTACTGTACCATTTTGTACCTGTTAATCTGTCAAGGGCCTAAATACTGTGAAAGTCCAAACAATAGTACTCACCGGCTGGTGTTTTACAAAAAACTGATTTTTTCTGCGTATTGTTGCGCATATTCCTGCCCTCATCAGTGCATACCGCATACGTACATCCAAGTAGTGTAACATTTTGTACCTGTTAATCTGTCAAGGGTGTACATACTGTGAAAGTCCACACAATAGTATTCACCGGCTGGTGTTTTAAAAAATAACTTTTTTTTCTGCGTATTGTTGCGCATATTTCTGTCCTCATCAGTGCATACCGCATACGTACATCCAAGTAGTGTAACATTTTGTACCTGTTAATCTGTCAAGGGCCTACATACTGTGAAAGTCCAAACAATATTATTCACCAGCTGGTGTTTTACAAAAAAACTTTTTTTTCTGCATATTGTTGCGCATATTTCTGCCCTCATCAGTGCATACCGCATACATACATCCAAGTACTGTACCATTTTGTATCTGTTAATCTGTCAAGGGCCTACATACTGTGAAAGTCCAAACAATAGTACTTACCAGCTGGTGTTTTACAAAAAAGAGAGTGACGTGAGAGGCGGTGTTGCAAGGGTTCAGGGTCCTGAAGCAGACGCTGTTGGGGAACCTGAGGAGAACATCAGTGACGTGTACACACCTGTTGATGATGATGACGCCGATCACAATTGGGAGCCGGGTGCAGAAGGGGCTTCATCATCATCAGCAGAAGAGAGTTGCAGGTTGCCATTGAGGCAGCAAGCGGTAGCACAGTTGGAAGTCAGTGTGGTTCCAGAAGTGGAAATTAAGGAGCCAAACTTGCCCGGGGGAGACCACCTGCTTCGCGGCAGCCTACCTTTCCGGGAAGTAGTGGAACAGGGGTTTCTGGAAACGGCGCCAGTAGTAGTCAATTAGTGCGGACTGTAGGTTGGAAAATTAGCTACTCGGCAGTGTGGCAGTTTTTCATTAGACATCCGGAGGAGGTTCACGTAGCCACATGCAAGATATGTCGGCAGAAGGTGAAGCGTGGCCAGGGTCCCAATGTCGGCACCACGGCCCTGCATCAACACATGCTTCGCCACCATAAATCGGCCTGGGAGAACCGTGGCTCCGATGTAGTGGTCCAGCCTGCTGCATCACCCAGTGGCCATCCGCTCCCTCCTTCATCCAGCCAAGGCTCACCCACCTCAGCCAAAGGGCGCTGTGTGTCAAACCCTCCTTCTCTCTCTTTTAGTCAGCCATTCCGCCAACAATCCATCGGCGAAGCCATGTCCAAGAGACAACAGTATGTGCACACTCATCCAATGATGCAGAAGTTGAATGTGCTCCTGTCTAAGTTGCTGGTGCTGCAGTCCCTCCCTTTTCAAGTGGTGGACTCTGCACCTTTCAGAGAATTGATGGCTTGTGCCGAGCCGAGGTGGAGAGTCCCAAGCCGTCATTTCTTTGCGAAGAAGGCAGTACCAGCCCTGCATAAGTTTGTACAAGAGAAGGTGGGCCAGTCCTTGAGCCTGTCGGTCTGTTTAAAAGTGCACGGTAGCGCCGACGTGTGGATCTGTAACTATGAGCAGGGAAAATACTTGTCTTTTACGGGCCACTGGGTAAATGTGGTTCCTGCACAGCCACAACAGCAACTTGGACAGGTCACACCGCTTCCTCCTCCACGCTCTCGCTCTCAGGCAGTTGGTCCTGTTACAGTGTTCGCCGCTGCCGCCTCCTCATCCTCCACCGTGTCCTCGGCCTCCACTGCACGTCCAAATCTCGGTGGCCCTTCATCGTACCATGTGTGTAGGGCATGGCAGTGTCAAGCTGTTCTTCACATATGTTACGCTCCTCCCCGGAGCGCTCGCAGCGTTCTCTCATTCGCAGCGCCCCGGTCAGACCTGCTGACCGGGTACGCTGCGATATTACTCCCAGCCGGGATGCGATTCGCGATGCGGGACGCGTCCGCTCGCGATGCGCGTCTCGGCTCCCGTACCTGACCCGTTCCCCGTCTGTGTTGTCCCGGCGCGCGCGGCCCCGCTCCTTAGGGCGCGCGCGCGCCGGGTCTCTGCCATTTAAAGGGCCGCTGCACCACTGATTGGCGCAGCAGGCCTAATCAGTATTCTCACCTGTGCACTCCCTACTTATACCTCACTTCCCCTGCACTCCCTCGCCGGATCTTGTTGCTATTGTGCCAGTGAAAGCGTTCCCTTGTGTGTTCCTAGCCTGTGTTCCAGACCTCCTGCCGTTGCCCCTGACTACGATCCTTGCTGCCTGCCCTGACCTTCTGCTACGTCCGACCTTGCTCTTGTCTACTCCCTTGTACCGCGCCTATCTTCAGCAGTCAGAGAGGTTGAGCCGTTGCTGGTGGATACGACCTGGTTGCTACCGCCGCTGCAAGGCCATCCCGCTTTGCGGCGGGCTCTGGTGAATACCAGTAGCAACTTAGAACCGGTCCACCAGCACGGTCCACGCCAATCCCTCTCTGGCACAGAGGATCCACCTCCTGCCAGCCGAATCGTGACAGTAGATCCGGCCATGGATCCCGCTGAAGTCCCACTGCCAGTTGTCGCCGACCTCACCATGGTGGTCGCCCAGCAGTCGCAACAGATAGCGCAACAAGGTCACCAGCTGTCTCAACTGACCGTGATGCTACAGCAGCTATTACCACAGCTCCAGCAACAATCTCCTCCGCCAGCTCCTGCACCTCCTCCGCAGCGAGTGGCCGCTTCAGGCTTACGATTATCCTTGCCGGATAAATTTGATGGGGACTCTAAGTTTTGCCGTGGCTTTCTTTCGCAATGTTCCCTGCACTTGGAGATGATGTCGGACCAGTTTCCAACTGAAAGGTCTAAGGTGGCTTTCGTAGTCAGCCTTCTGTCTGGGAAAGCTCTGTCATGGGCCACACCGCTCTGGGACCGCAATGACCCTGTCACTGCCTCTGTACACTCCTTCTTCACGGAGATCCGAAGTGTGTTTGAGGAACCTGCCCGAGCCTCTTCTGCTGAGACTGCCCTGCTGAACCTGGTCCAGGGTAATTCTTCTGTTGGCGAGTACGCCATCCAATTCCGTACTCTTGCCTCCGAATTATCCTGGAATAATGAGGCCCTCTGCGCGACCTTTAAAAAAGGCCTATCCAGCAACATTAAAGATGTGCTGGCCGCACGAGAAATTCCTGCTAACCTGCATGAACTCATTCATCTTGCCACCCGCATTGACATGCGTTTTTCCGAAAGGCGTCAGGAGCTCCGCCAGGATATGGACTTTGTTCGCACGAGGCGGTTTCTCTCCCCGGCTCCTCTCTCCTCTGGTCCTCTGCAATCCGTTCCTGTGCCTCCCGCCGTGGAGGCTATGCAAGTTGACCGGTCTCGCTTGACACCTCAAGAGAGGACACGACGCCGCACTGAGAACCTATGCCTGTACTGTGCCGGTACCGAACACTTCTTGAAAGATTGTCCTATCCGTCCTCCCCGCCTGGAAAGACGTATGCTGACTCCGCACAAAGATGAGACAGTTCTTGATGTCTACTCTGCTTCTCCACGCCTTACTGTGCCTGTGCGGATATCTTCCTCTACCTTCTCCTTCTCTGCTACGGCCTTCTTGGATTCCGGATCTGCAGGAAATTTTATTTTGGCCTCTCTCATCAACAGGTTCAACATCCCGGTGACCAGTCTCGCCAGACCCCTCTACATCAATTCTGTTAACAATGAAAGATTGGACTGTACCGTGCGTTACCGCACGGAACCTCTCCTAATGTGCATCGGACCTCATCACGAAAAAATTGAATTTTTGGTCCTCTCCAACTGCACTTCTGAAATTCTTCTTGGATTACCGTGGCTTCAACGCCATTCCCCAACCCTTGATTGGTCCACAGGAGAAATCAAGAACTGGGGTACTTCTTGTCACAAGGACTGTCTTAAATCGGTTCCCAGTACTCCTTGCCGTGACCCTGTGGTTCCCCCTGTATCCGGTCTTCCTAAGGCTTATATGGACTATTCTGACGTTTTTTGCAAAAAGCAGGCTGAGACTTTGCCTCCTCACAGGCCTTATGACTGTCCTATTGACCTCCTCCCGGGTACTACCCCACCCCGGGGCAGAATCTATCCTCTGTCTGCTCCAGAGACTCTTGCCATGTCGGAGTACATCCAGGAGAATTTAAAAAAGGGGTTTATCCTCAAGTCCTCCTCTCCTGCCGGAGCTGTATTTTTTTTTGTGTCCAAAAAAGATGGCTCCCTACGTCCTTGTATTGATTACCGCGGACTTAATAAAATCACGGTAAAAAAACGCTACCCCTTACCTCTTATCTCGGAACTCTTTGATCGCTTACAAGGTGCCCACATCTTTACCAAACTGGACTTAAGAGGTGCTTATAATCTCATCCGCATCAGGGAGGGGGATGAATGGAAGACCGCATTTAACACCAGAGATGGACACTTTGAGTATCTGGTCATGCCCTTTGGCCTATGCAATGCCCCTGCCGTCTTCCAAGACTTTGTTAATGAAATTTTTCGTGATCTCCTATATTCCTGTGTTGTGGTTTATCTGGACGATATTCTGATTTTTTCTGCCAACTTAGAAGAACACCGCCAGCATGTCCGCATGGTTCTTCAGAGACTTCGTGACAATCAACTTTATGCCAAAATGGAGAAATGTCTCTTTGAATGTCAATCTCTTCCTTTCCTAGGATACTTGGTCTCTGGCCAGGGACTACAAATGGACCCAGATAAACTCTCTGCCGTCTTAGATTGGCCACGCCCCTCATGACTCCGTGCTATCCAACGTTTTTTGGGGTTCGCCAATTATTACAGACAGTTTATTCCACACTTTTCCACTATTGTGGCTCCTATCGTGGCTTTAACCAAGAAAAATGCCAATCCCAAGTCCTGGTCCCCTCAAGTGGAAGACGCATTTAAACATCTCAAGTCTGCCTTTTCTTCCACTCCCGTGCTCTCCAGACCTGACCCATCTAAACCCTTCCTATTGGAGGTAGATGCCTCCTCAGTGGGAGCTGGAGCTGTCCTTCTACAAAAAAATTCTTCCGGGCATGCTGTGACTTGTGGTTTTTTTTCTAGGACCTTCTCCCCGGCGGAGAGAAACTATTCCATCGGGGATCGAGAACTACTGGCCATTAAATTGGCACTTGAGGAATGGAGGCACCTGCTGGAGGGATCAAAATTTCCAGTTATCATATACACTGATCACAAGAATCTCTCCTATATCCAGGCTGCCCAACGACTGAACCCTCGCCAGGCTAGGTGGTCGTTGTTCTTTGCCCGTTTTAACTTTTAAATCCATTTTCGCCCTGCTGACAAGAACATTAGGGCCGATGCCCTCTCTCGTTCTTCTGATGCCTCTGAAGCAGAGGTCTCTCCGCAACACATCATTCCTCCGGACTGTCTGATCTCCACTTCTCCAGCTTCCATCAGGCAAACTCCTCCAGGGAAGACCTTCGTTTCTCCACGCCAGCGTCTCGGGATTCTCAAATGGGGACACTCCTCCCACCTCGCAGGCCATGTGGGCATCAAAAAATCCTTGCAACTCATCTCTCGATTTTATTGGTGGCCGACTCTGGAGACTGATGTTATTGATTTCGTGCGGGCCTGTACTGTCTGTGCCCGGGATAAGACTCCTCGCCAGAAGCCTGCTGGTCTCCTTCATCCTCTGCCTGTTCCTGAACAGCCTTGGTCACAGATTGGTATGGACTTTATTACGGACTTGCCCTCATCCCGTGGCAACACAGTTGTTTGGGTGGTCGTTGATCGATTTTCCAAGATGGCACATTTTATTCCTCTTCCTGGTCTTCCTTCAGCGCCTCAGTTGGCAAAGCAATTTTTTGTACACATTTTTCGCCTTCACGGTTTGCCCACGCATATCGTCTCAGATAGAGGCATCCAATTCGTGTCTAAATTCTGGAGGGCCCTCTGTAAACAGCTCAAGATCAAATTAAACTTCTCTTCTTCTTATCATCCCCAATCCAATGGGCAAGTAGAAAGAGTTAATCAGGTCCTGGGTGACTATTTACGGCATTTTGTTTCCTCCCGCCAGGATGACTGGGCAGATCTTCTACCATGGGCCGAATTCTCATACAACTTCAGAGTCTCCGAATCTTCTGCTAAATCCCCATTTTTCGTGGTGTACGGCCGTCACCCTCTTCCTCCCCTCCCTACTCCCTTGCCCTCTGGTTTGCCCGCTGTGGATGAAGTGACTCGTGATCTTTCCACCATATGGAAAGAGACCCAAAATTCTCTTTTACAGGCTTCATCCCGGATGAAAAGATTTGCTGATAAAAAAAGAAGAACTCCCCCCATTTGCTCCCGGAGACAAGGTATGGCTCTCCGCTAAATATGTCCGCTTTCGTGTCCCCAGTTATAAACTGGGACCACGCTATCTTGGTCCTTTCAAAATCAAGTGCCAGATCAACCCTGTCTCTTACAAACTCCTTCTTCCTCCTTCTCTCCGTATTCCCAATGCCTTCCATGTCTCTCTCCTTAAACCACTCATCCTTAACCGCTTCTCTCCCAAAGTTGTTTCTCCCACTCCAGTTTCCGGATCTTCTGACGTCTTTTCTGTGAAGGAGATTCTAGCATCCAAGACGGTCAGAGGTAAAAGATTCTTCTTGGTCGACTGGGAGAATTGCGGCCCTGAGGAGAGATCCTGGGAACCTGAGGACAACATCCTGGACAAAAGTCTTATCCTCAGGTTCTCAGGCTCCAAAAAGAGGGGGAGACCCAAGGGGGGGGGGGTACTGTTACGCCGAGCGCTCCGGGTCCCCGCTCCTCCCCGGAGCGCTCGCAGCGTTCTCTCATTCGCAGCGCCCCGGTCAGACCTGCTGACCGGGTACGCTGCGATATTACTCCCAGCCGGGATGCGATTCGCGATGCGGGACGCGCCCGCTCGCGATGCGCATCTCGGCTCCTGTACCCGACCCGTTCCCCGTCTGTGTTGTCCCGGCGCGCGCGGCCCCGCTCCTTAGGGCGCGCGCGCGCCGGGTCTCTGCCATTTAAAGGGCCGCTGCGCCACTGATTGGCGCAGCAGGCCTAATCAGTATTCTCACCTGTGCACTCCCTACTTATACCTCACTTCCCCTGCACTCCCTCGCCGGATCTTGTTGCCATTGTGCCAGTGAAAGCGTTCCCTTGTGTGTTCCTAGCCTGTGTTCCAGACCTCCTGCCGTTGCCCCTGACTACGATCCTTGCTGCCTGCCCTGACCTTCTGCTACGTCCGACCTTGTTCTTGTCTACTACCTTGTACCGCGCCTATCTTCAGCAGTCAGAGAGGTTGAGCCGTTGCTGGTGGATACGACCTGGTTGCTACCGCCGCTGCAAGACCATCCCGCTTTGCGGCGGGCTCTGGTGAATACCAGTAGCAACTTACAACCGGTCCACCAGTACGGTCCACGCCAATCCCTCTCTGGCACAGAGGATCCACCTCCTGCCAGCCGAATCGTGACAACATAGTTTGCCTTGGCGAACGGAGTCACACAGGGGAGGAACTGCTAAAGTTCATTCATAAAGAAATCCGAGTATGGCTTACTCCACGAAATCTGAAAATGGGAACCATAGTGACCGACAGCGGGAAGAACATCTTGTCCGCGCTGCGACAAGGAAAAGTGAAACATGCGCCCTGCATGGCACACATGTTGAATCTGGTTGTCAAGCACTTCCTCAAGTCTTCACCCCATTTGCAAAACATCCTGAAAATGGCAAGGAAACTGTGTATGCACTTCAGCCACTCGTACACCGCCAAGCACACCTTCCTTGAGCTGCAGCGTCAGAATGGTATCCCACAACATAGTCTTATTTGTGACGTTGCCACACGTTGGAATTCCACCCTCCATATGTTGGACAGACTATACGAACACAGAAAAGCCATCACCGATTTCTTGATGATCCAAGCAGATAGGACTACTCCCCTGTGTAACTTCAATGTGAACCAGTGGCAGCTCATAGGTGACACCTGCCGTTTGCTGAGGCCCTTTGAGGAAGCCACATTATTTGTAAGTAGCCTGGATTACGCCATGAATGACGTAATTCTACTCCTACATTTCCTACAACAAATGATTGAAACGATCGCTGGTCACGGCAATGGAGATGTTGCGCCTACATCTCAAGGCTACATGAGCCCTGTGGGGGCTGAATTTGAGGAGGATGAAGGGCAGAGTGAAGCACAGTTTAGGTTGGATGAGATGGCCGGTGTTTCTAGTCATCGGACAGGAGAGGAGGAGCAGGAGCAGCCAGAGGAACTGGAGGGTTATGAGGAAGGCGAGACAGAGGTCCCAGACAAACCGTGGCAGTATGCAGTGGAGATGGAGGCAGGTAGTCCCTCCGAGTCACTGGCGCAAATGGCACGATGCATGCTCAGTTGCTTGTGTAGTGACCCCCGAATTGTCAAAAATTTTCAGCGGCATGACTTCTGGATCTCCACCTTATTGGACCCTCGCTACTGTCCCAGAAAGGGAGCCTTTTTTACAACCACTGAGAGGGAGGACAAAATGACCTACTACAGAGAGATCCTACGTAGTCAGTTGGCCGATGCCTATCAGCCACATGGTCCATTCACTCTCAGGTCTGACTCGGGGGGCCCTCTGCGCTCACCTTCCACTGCAATAGCTGCTGGGGAGGGGAGGGGTGGCAGGAGCAGTACCAGCTCAATCAGCAGCAGCCTGAGTCTACAGTAGCTGATGAGTATCTTTCTTCACTCGCATAGTGAAGCAACTCATCAGCAGAAGGTAGACATGGAGCAGGACCTGAACCAGCAGTGGGTTGCATACCTTGACATGGCCATGCAAACAAACATTGAAGATCCGCTTGGCTTCTGGGCAGCCAAACTTGATTTATGGCCACAACTAGCAGAGTTTGCCCTGGAAAAGCTGTCCTGCCCGGCCAGTAGTGTGCCATCAGAGCGGGTGTTTAGTGCGGCCGGGGCCATAGTCACCCCAAGGCAAACTCGTCTGTCCACTAAAAATGTGGAGAGACTGACGTTTGTCAAGATGAATCAGGGATGGATCAGCCAGGATTTCAAACCACCAATGACAGAAGCCTCAGAGTAGATTGACCATGCTGCTACACCAACACTTCCCAATTATGGTTGGTTAGGAAACCCTCTTGGGTTATCAATTAGGGTTATGAAACCCTAATTGATAACATTGATCTTTACATGTAAGGGGTTATGAAACACTCTTGGGTACTGCGAATGCCTGCTCCTGACTCATCCTGTGTCTTTCAGGAACTACTTGCCTCACAGATGCTTCGGGCCTTGGACCTTAAATTTATGGATGTCTAGCAGTAGCTAAATACATGCTTAATGCACATTTCACCATTGATCTTTACATGTAAGGGGTTAGGAAACCCTCTTGGGTAATGCGAATGCCTGCTCCTGGCTCATCCTGTGTCTTTCAGGAACTACTTGCCTCACAGATGCTTCGGGGCTTGGCCCTTTAATTTTTGGATGTTTAGCAGTAGCTAAATACATGCTTAATGCAAATTTCAACATTGATCTTTAGTGAAGGGGTTATGAAACCCTCTTGGGTACTGCGAATGCTTGCTCCTGATTCATCCTGTGTCTTTCAGGAACTTCTTGCCTCAATGATGCTTCTGGCCTTGGGCCTTTAATTTTTGGAAGTTTAGCAGTAGCTAATACATGCTTAATGCTAATTTCAACAATGATGTTTAAATTCTTGGCGCTCTGCCAGGGCTGTCGCCTACCCTGCCGGGGCCGATCAGAGCACCTCACTAAACCATTCAATCAGTAGTAGAGACAGGCGGTGTGTACAAAGGCCAGGGACTTAATGAACCTGAGCTTATGACCCCCACTTAGTTGGAATTCTTCTTTCATGGCAAATAATTGCAATCCCCGATCCCTATCATGAACGCGGTTGAGCGGGTTACCCGCACTTGTCGGTGAAGGATAGACGCACGCTGGTGCATTCAGTGTAGCACACGTGCAGCCCCGCACATCTGAGGGCATCACACACCTGTAGTTGCTCAATCTCGCTATTGATCGTGCTATGTAAGGGGTTATGAAAGCCTCTTGGTACTGCTGATGCCTACTCCTGACTGCTCCTGTGTCTTTCAGGAACTACTTGCCTTCATGATGCTTCTGGGCTCGGGCCTTTAATTTTACGATTTGTGAAATAGATACATACATGCTTAATTAAAATTTCAACATTTATGGTGCAATGTATGGGGTTATTAAACCCTCTTTGGTACAGTTTTTTTCAAATTTTATGATAATTTTCTCAGTAATAAACTTGAATTTTCCAAAATAATAACCATTAGACCATTAAACGCTTGTTGTGTGTGATTTTTTAATTAAAATTGTCAAAAATAATACGGAGATGAATGAACTCTGCTTCTTTATTTCAGAAAACATTACTTTAGAGAAGAATGTCTTTTTGTGGTCCACGGTTCTGCATTATAGAGTCTTCTGGACTCTAGGATATGCGCTTGTTCTTAAACAAAGGTACAAAAAAAAAAAGGGCAGGTCAGGGCAATGGAAACGTTACGCCTACATCTCACGGCCACATGAGCCCTGTGGGGCTTGTTGGATTTGGTCCTTCGTACTCACACGCTGGGGTCCGGGCCCCTCAAAGTTTGATTTAAATTTCAAATAAAAAAATCAGACATTTCAATGGTCTCCTCATGCTGCAGCGAACTCTAGGCTGTGTCATTCAGGCAATATATGGTTTACTGAGGCCGCTGCTGGGCCTGGGTCTAGGAATTTCAAATTTTCTCATAGGTAGCACCCGCTATCCAAAATCTTTTTTTTTAAATTTCTAAAATTGTGTGTTTTTGGGGGGGGATTGTGAAACCCTGCTGTGTACTCGTGCATCAGCCAAACTCCATGCTGTGTCATTCAGGCAATATATAGTTTACTGATGCCGCTGCTGGGCCTGGGTCTGGGAATTTCAAATTTTCTCATAGGTAGCACTCACTATCCAAAAGTCTTTTTCACAAATTTCTACAATTTAGTTTTTTTTGGGGGGGGGACTGTGAAGCCCTGGTGTGTACACATGCATTAGCCAACTCCAGGGTGTGTCATTCATGCACTATATGGTTTACTGAAGCTGCTGCTGGGCATGGGACTGGGAATTTCAAATTTTCTCATAGGTAGCACCCGCTATCAAAAAGTCTTCTTTATAAATTTCTACCATTGTTGTGTTTTTTTGGGGGGGTTGTGAAGCCCTGGTGTGTATACATGCATTAGCCAACTCCAGGCTGCGTCATTCAGGCAATATATAGTTTACTGATGCCGCTGCTGGGCCTGGGTCTGTGAATTAAAAATGTTCTCATAAGTAGCACCCACTATCCAAAAGTCTTCTTCA
This sequence comes from Hyla sarda, assembly GCF_029499605.1. Classification (NCBI taxonomy): domain Eukaryota; kingdom Metazoa; phylum Chordata; class Amphibia; order Anura; family Hylidae; genus Hyla; species Hyla sarda. Next base: position 152,209,538 of record NC_079197.1, read on the forward strand.
TAAATTTCTACAATTGTGTTTTTTTGGGGGGATTGTGAAGCCCTGCTGTGTACTTTTGCATCAGCCAACTCCAGGCTGTGTCATTCAGGCAATATATGGTTTACTTATGCCGCTGCTGGGCCTGGGTCTGGGAATTAAAAATTTTCTCATAGGTAGCACCCACTCACCAAAATCTTTTTCAAAAATTTCTAAAATTGTTGTGTTTTTTGGGGGGGATTGTGAAGCCCTGCTGTGTACTCTTGCATCAGGCAACTCCAGGCTGTGCCATTCAGGCAATATATGGTTTACTGATGTTGCTTTGGGGGCTTGTTGGATTTGATCCTTCGTACCCACACGATGGGGTCCGGGCCCCTCAAAGTTTGATTTAAATTTCAAATAAAAAAATCAGACATTTCAATGGTCTCCTCATGCATCAGCCAACTCCAGGCTGTGTCATTCAGGCAATATAAGGTTTACTGATGCCGCTATGGGGCCTGGAATTTTCAAATTTTCTCATAGGTAGCACCCGCTATCCAAAATCTTTTTCAAAAATGTCTAAAATTGTTGTGTTTTTTTGGGGGGGATTGTGAAGCCCTGCTGTGTACTCGTGCATCAGCCAACTCCAGGATGTGCCATTCAGGCAATATATGGTTTACAGATGCCGCTGTGGGGCCTGGGTCTAGGAATTTCACATTTTCTCATAGTTAGCACCCGCTATCCAAAATCTTCTTAAAAAATTTAAAAAATTGTTGTGTTTTTTCTTAGGGATTGTGAAGCCCTGGTGTGTACTCGTGCATCAGCCAACTCCATGATGTGTCATTTAGGCAATATATGGTTTACTGATGCCGCTGCTGGGCCTGGGTCTGGGAAATCCAAATTTTATCATAGGTAGCACCCGCTATCCAAAATCTTCTTCAAATATTTAAAAAATGGTTGTTTTTTCTTCGGGATTGTGAAATCCTGGTGTGTACTCATGCTTCTTCCTGCTACACTCTGTCAGCCCGTTGGTCCTGTGACAGTGTGCGACTCCGCCTCCACATCCTCCACTGTGTCCTAAGCCTCCACTGTCCGGACAAGTCTCAGTGGCCCTTCAGCATGCCATGTGTGCAGGGCACGGCGGTGTCACGCTGTTCTTCACATGGTTTGCCTTGGCGAAAAGTCTTGGAAACAATGGCTGGTCAGAGCAATGGAGACGTTGCGCCTACATCTCACGGCAACATGAGCCCTATGGGGGCTTGTTGGATTTGGTCCTTCGTACCCACACTCTGGGGTCCGGGCCCCTCAAAGTTTGATTTAAATTTCAAATAAAAAAAATCAGACATTTCAATGGTCTCCTTATGCATCAGCAAACTCCAGGCTGTGTCATTCAGGCAATATATGTGTGGTGTCCCGGTACCGCATCTTATACGGTACCTATGTATGTGTGGGTCCCCATAGCCAGAGTCCCTAGGACGAGTAATTCAGAATAGAGAGTGTATCAATCCCCAGACACTCTGCAGCATCATCGGACCTAATATAACCCCTGCAAATCTGCAAATATCTACCCTAAATTCAGAGACTTTCTAAATAGCTCAAGGTCCGCAACAACTGTCAGTCACTGAGCGATATAAGGACTGTTTGCATTAAACTGTTACTGTGCCTTGGATGTATCGCAAGCACTTAAGTAAAGTTGTTCAAGTTCAAGTTCAATCTCCTTGTGGACCTTCAGTTATTTCATGCACCTATCGTTACTGGGAAGGGCGGCGATAGGCCGGAGCATTACCTCAGCATACCAGCCCTCAGCCTGGCGTCACGAACTATAGGGTTAACATTAACCCCTCATATACTGATACCATACCACCACTACCATACACCCCCCAAGGGCTACCACAAAGCCTTTTTGGCGTCACGAACAGGATTCGGGTGTGTGCCTACTATTGCCACTAGTGAAAGTGTACTCCCCCCCAGAAAAAGAACTTTATTTATGTACTGTGACTTATACTCTGGAGTAAGGGGTTGCGCACACGGTGCTGTGTGGAGGAAGTGCGCATGTAAAGTAAGGGGGGAGGCGAACAGTACAGCGGAGCTACAAGTTAGCACAGGACATCCCGGCGCACGTGATCCAGAGACCCCACCCCCGAAGCTCTCGGTGCCACCGCGGCCATTTTGTCGGAGCCTAGTGCCAGAAACCAACAAAGAGAGACAGCTCAGCTGGAAGCTGTGAGGAACCGGAACAGTACGGGACTCTGAGACATCAGATTGCCGAATTGAAGTCCCGAGTCGCTTCAGCTGCCGTTCAACGCACTCAAATTTCAATTAAAGGCTGTTGAGTTTAAGGTCACCGCTCTCAAATTTGAAATCTACACTCTCAAGTTCCAGATTAAAGAACAACTGCGTATTTATTTGGGACCTAGGAATCCAAGATCTATTTAAAGGGCCAGCATACCAAATACCCCCTGGACAGCAAGGGGGCGATGCTCCACCCCAAGCCAGAAGAATGTTGCCGCCTTCACCAACGCTCTTGACCTCACAAGGACGTGCTCTGCCGGTAATGCCAGCAGGACCCAACCAGTCCATCTTCAGTCTCTCCCTATTTGTTGGGAGCCCCAGTTGCTGCACCTGTCTTCTTAGGGAATCCGTTGCTTCCCACCTACAATGGTGACCCTTTTACAATAAGAGACTTTAAAGAAAAATTTTACAGCCTCTTTGCATTTTGTGCACTTCCCCCTCATCAACAGGTACAGCTGCTTCTGGGACAACTCCAGGGACCTGCCTTGGAAGAACTTCGCACCTGGCCAGCGGCTGATAAGGCCACAGTGGGACAGATTTTTTAAAGACTTTCTCAAGTGTTTGAATCTCATTCTCCCTCGGAGGTACGCCTCTGACTCTATGAACGACACCAGAAGCCAGGGGAGACCCTCCGATAATATGCAGTGGCTTTGCAGAGCGCATTAGAGGCGGTACAGAAGTTGGGCTGCATCACACCCGATCAGGGCAATCGAGTACTGATGGACCATTTTATAGAAGGGGCGCTAAACAAATGGGAAAAAGGCCCAACTTAGGATGCTGGCCGTGCAAAATCCTGACATGGCTTTCCCAGCTTTTAAGAGACTCACGGTTAAAGTAATAGAGTCGGGACCTCAGACAGAAGAGACTAGTGTCCCCGCTACTGAATCTCCGGGGCCTGCGCCCCAGCCGCCTGTCCCTTCTCAATCTGCCCCACCAACACCTTCTTCTAGCCCTTGGACAGCTGACTTACAAGACGTTAAACCGGACATTGAACAGTTAGCCAAGGCCTTTAAAGAAATGGCGGTATGGCCAAATCCTTCTAGATCTGCAACACCACCACCTAAGAAGGCTGACCCTCGCCCTGTTGCTCCATCTAGTATCCCTCCTGTGAGACCACCTGGAAGTCAGAGACCCGTCTGTAGCTATTGTAAAAAGAATGGACACTGGAAGAGCCAATGCTGGGCTTTAAACGGGCGTCCCCTGGGGTCGAGGACCGCACCCCAGGAGTAGAGGTTGAAGGTCCAGAATCAACCAGCGACAAGAAGGGACTGTCTATGTATGTAGCTTCTTGTCCTTATGTACAGGTGATGATTGAAGGTGTCCGGTTACAAACTCTGATAGATTCCGGGTCTCAGGTATCCACTATTCCACAGGGGGTTTTCTATAAGTACTGGGGCCCAGAAAGGTTGTGTGACCCTCAGGAAGCGGAGTTCAGAGTAATTGTAGGGAACGGGAAACCAGTACCCAGGCATGGTTACTGGGAGCCCACGGTGCAAGTGGGAAAACATGTGTTAGGAAGACAGGGGGTGATTGTCACAAATGTTAGGGATGAGGGGGCAGCTGATTTCATTTTAGGCATGAATATTATGAGGCACTGTTTTGATGATATTGTCTGTGCATTGCATGCATCTCTCCCTCACCTGTCACCCCCAGGCCGGCGAGCTGCACAACACCACCTCAAAATCCTCCAAGCAGAACAGAAGTTCGTAAATCATCAAGGAGAAATCTGTCGAGTAAGGATTCAAGATATCCGAGCCGTTAGTCTACAGCCACAGACAGAGACAGTTATTTGGTGCCGTGCCCGACCCGGGGTAAAAAATCAAGATTACAAAGCGCTTCTGGAACCCCTTCTACTGGGAGATTGTCCCTTGGTGCGAGCTGCTAGAAGCCTGGTAACCGTATGGAATGGGAAGGTCCCAGTGAGACTTATTAATCTCTCTCAAGTTGCGGTCCAACTACCCAAGTATACCCCAGTGGCTACTCTACACCATCTAGACGTCCGAGATGTAGTCTCGAAGTCACAGGTGGTCCAGCGAGGACCTAATCAGAATCCTGTGGAACCTTGGTGGAGCCAACTACAGAAAGGAGACGAAGATACCCCCAAGGAACAGATGGAAGGAGTCATCCAGGTGGCTAAGAAACATCAAGAAGCTTTCAGCAAATTCCCTACAGACTTTGGCAGGACCACCATGATCAAACATAGGATTCTCACCGGAGACAATCCACTCATCGTCCAGACATCCAGACATCGTCCTGTTTCTCCTGGGATGTATCAGACCATAAAGAAAATGCTCGTGAAGATGAAAGAGGCCGATGTCATCCAGGAAAGCCAGAGTCCGTGGGCTGCACCTTTGGTCCTGGTGAAGAAAAAAGATGGAACTATCCGCTTTTGCGTGGATTACTAGAAATTGAACAACATAACTCATAAAGATGCCTATCCTCTCCCACGCATAGAAGAATCCTTGACTGCGTTGGGGTCTGCCGCCTACTTTTCCACACTGGATCTGATGAGTGGCTACTGGCAGGTGCCAATGGCAGAGGAGGACAGAGAGAAGACCGCATTTGTGACCCCTATGGGTCTCTTTGAGTTTAAAAGTATGCCCTTTGGACTGTGCAATGCACCAGCTACTTTCCAATGCCTAATGGAGCGATGCTTGGGGCATCTTAACTTCCAGAGTGTTTTGTTGTATTTAGATGACGTCATAGTCTATTCTCGAACATATCAGGAACACCTGGATCACCTGAAAGAAGTTTTCCAAGTCCTTATCCGACATGGACTCAAGGTTAAACCTTCCAAATGTCACTTGCTGAAGCCACAAGTGCATTACCTAGGACATGTCGTCAGTGCTCAAGGAGTCCAGCCTGATCCAGACAAAGTGAGTACTGTGAAAGAGTGGCCTACACCCAGGATGGTGTGAGACGTCCGAAGTTTCCTGGGGTTTGCTGGATATTACCGGCGTTTCATCCCCCATTTTGCTCAAATTGCTGGACCCTTGACCGAATTACTGAGAGGGACTGCCCGAGATAATTATAATGGGAGGCTTCCCATCCAGTGGGCCGAAGAACAAGAAGATGCCTTTCGAGCCAACTATGATTTCAACATTAAGTACCGCAGCGGAAAAACCAATGTTAATGCGGATGTACTTTCTCGCATGGCCCCGGGAGATGCACATCCTACTGAAGATGTGTGGGAAGATGTAGAAATGCCTCCCTTCTACCGAAGGTTTGTGAGCCAGAATGCTCTAACTGCCCAGGCGGGTGACGGACCTGAATCTCCCAAAGTCTCTGAAGATCTGTCCACCTGGAAGACACTTTAGGATGAAAGCAGAGTTATCGGGGACCTCCTCGACTATTGCCTCCGCAAGAAAGTGCCTACTCGGGTGCGCAAGGCCCACGGAGACTTTGAATTGAAGCGGCTGTGGTGGCAGAGAAATCGCCTGTTCCTGCACAAGGGGTTGGTCTACCGAAATTCCCTGGACCCAGTCTCAGGAGACCGCGTACACCAGATTGTGGTTCCCAGGAGGGATGCAGCCATGGTTCTGAATGCTTATCATGATCAGTCCGGACACTTCGGGGTCCATAAGACAGAGATCACCGTCAGAAGGAGATTTTACTGGATTGGGATGCGGGGAGACATCGAAAATGGTGTGCCGAGTGCTCCGTGTGCAACGTGATAAAGAACCCCCGGAGGGACGCAAGAGCCCCTTTGCATCCCATCTGTACAGAAAGACCGAATCAAATTGTTGCCTTGGACCATGTGAAGCTGGCCCCCACTCAATCTGGCTATGGTCATGCTCTAACAATGGTGGATCATTACTCCAAGTGGGTGGTCGTGGTCCCCGTTAAGGATCTTACCGCCAAGACTGCTGCTCAACTCTTCTATCGACATCGGATCCAACCTCTGGGGTGTCCCGAATCGGTCCTCACGGATTGGGGAACCCCCTTTGAAGCCCAGTTGTTCCAGGAACTTTGCCGGTTGCATGATTGCAAGAAGCTCCGGACAATGGCCTACCATCTCCAAGGGAATGGGCTCTGTGAGAGGATCAATCAAGTGTTCATCCAGATGCTCAGAGCAGCCTCTGTCTCGAAACACGAAGAGTTGCCTCAGCTGTTGCCTGAACTACTGGAAATTTACAACACTGTTCACTGCTCTACGGGGTATACGCCCTTTTTCTTGATGATGGGCCGACACGGCCAATTGCCAAAGGATCGAACCTTCGGGCTACAGGCACCTTTCAACAATTCTCCTCAGGCTTCCCAAGGTTGGGTGTCAGAGCATCGATGAAGAATTGAGGAAGCTAAGGACATCGTTGAGAAGAAAATGGGTGAAGTTCATGATCGCCAGCAGAAAGATTATAATCGACATGCTTTGGCTCAGCCCTTGCAGCTTGGAGATAAAGTGTGGCTCAAAAAATTTCCTAGAACCCATAAATTGGACTCCCTGTGGGAAACGTAGCCATACACCATTACTGCAGTTCCTTATCCTGAAACGGATGTGTACGAGATACAAAAAGACGGGTTCGAGCCACAGGTGGTTCACCTGAATAGGATAAAAGTGTGCCTGAAAGAAGATATGCTTGGCCCATCTCCTCCTACTCCTTCTGATCCTCCTGCTACTTCCACCTCCACCCAGGCCAATGAGAGAATATGTGCCGGGAGAAGGAATTCATCCCACTATGGATGTTCCTTTGTTCCCATCTCAGCAGCCCACCATGTATTGGGGCATACCGTTCCCAGCTCCATCCAGTCAGCCGACACTGGTCGCACCACCCAGTTAGTTGCCAGTAGCTGTTGCCCCCTGTCAACCACCATTGGTTGCTACACCCAACATCAGTCCTGCTCCAGTGACTGCTCCAGATATTGAGGTGACTACTCCATCTGTCTTAAGAGAATCCCTCAGTTCAACCGAAGATGTTGCTTCCGTTTCCAGCCCTCCAGCTGGTCCCTCGGGGACTGAAGTTCTTGAAGAATCCTCAAGTGAAGGAACTCCTGATGACTCGGAGGTGGTGTTGCGCAGGTCTCAAAGGACTACACAGGGCAAACTACCCATAAGGTACCAGGTCTCACATTTAGTACCTGCACACATAGTACCTTTGATTACCCACTTCAATGCTCTGCCAATCACTTTTCAGTACTCTAGACTACTCACTTAAATGTACTACTTCAAATTTTTCTAGTACATACATCAAAATAAATATCTCACCTAAAGAAAACACTTAGGAATTGTAGCATATTGATACCCAATTCCTGCCACTGTTAGGTACACTTCTTCTCTTCTTCATTCATTGCGTGTGTGAGATGCTCTGCCTGGCCAGTAGGTGCGCTTGCAAATACAAAAATAAACACGTAATTCTAAGAATAACCTAGTAGGTTGTTTTGAAAGTGCTCTAGGGATAAGTAGCGTGTAGGCGATAGACCCTAGCAGCCACCCTTACTGTGACCTAGCTTCCGGCTTGATGGCTTCTTTAAATGTCTAGATAGCTTTAAATGTCTAGATAGCATTAAATGTCTAGATAGCATTAAAATGTCTAGATAGATTTCTAATTACCTAATCCGGACACTAGGAAAGGTATCAAAAGAATGTAAATGTGTTTAGTCTACTTAGGATGTATAGCAAAAGTACAGATCATCCTGTTCTATAGCATCCTGTTCTAGTCCTAGTCCCTCTGTCTCAGGTGACAGACATCGAGGCCGACTTATCTTAAGCAAGGGGGTTTGTGTTGTCCCGGTACCGCATCTTATACGGTACCTATGTATGTGTGGGTCCCCATAGCCAGAGTCCCTAGGACGTAGGGATCCCTGTTGTGTAGCCTACCCCTTGTCGCCTCTATTCCAACTAATAGTTTAGTAATTTATGTAAGGTTGATGTAAATATAGTAATATATATGTAAATAAATAGTTAATTACCTGTTCCATAGCGTTGCAGGACCTGCGGGCACGTGACTAGGTAAACTCTATGGTATTCTGCTTAAGGACCTTTGGAGGCCCTGTGACATATGCAATCCCATTACTCTGTGTAATGGTGAATGACAGATGTTCGGACCAATCGGATTCACCCCGCCCCCTGCCCATATAAGGGAGCGGCGGCCATGTTTTCTCTCTCTTGTTCCTGGGCTGTCAAACGAGAAGGATCTCGTTTGAAGCAACTATCGTAGTGAGTTAGGCCTGAGCCTTGCGGCAACGGCTGAGTAATTCAGAATAGAGAGTGTATCGATCCCCAGACACTCTGCAGCATCACCGGACCTAATATAACCCCTAAATCCGGACGGATCTGCAAATATCTAAGCAGGAGCATTACCTCAGCATACCAGCCCTCAGCCTGGCATCACGAACTATAGGGTTAACATTAACCCCTCATATACCGATACCATTCCATCACTACCATACACCCCCCAAGGGCTACCACATATGGTTTACTGATGCCGCTGCTTGGCCTGGGAATTTGAAATTTTCCCATAGGTAGCACCCGCTATCCAAAAGTCTTCTTCATAAATTTTTACAATTGTTGTGTTTTTTGGGGGGGGATTGTGAACCCCTGGTGTGTACTCATGCATCAGCCAACTCCAGGCTGTGTCATTCAGGCAATATATGGTTTACTGATGCCGCTGTGGGGCCTGGGAATTTCAAATTTTCTCATAGGTAGCACCCGCTATCCAAAATCTTTTTCAAAAATTTCGAAAATTGTTGGTTTTTTTTTTTTTTTTTGGGGGGGGGGGGGGGGTATTGTGAAGCCCTGCTATGTACTCGTGCATCAGCCAACTCAAGGCTTATCATAGGTAGCACACGCTATCCAAAATCTTCGGTTTAAATTTCTAGATTCATTTTATAATCTTAGGGATTGTGAAGGCCTAGTGCCTACTCATGCTGCTGGCAACTTCGGGCTGTGCCATTCATCCACTATATGGTCTCCTCATGCTGCCAACACCTCCACGCTGTTTCATTTAGCCACTATATGGTGTCTTCATGCTTCAGCCTCATCCAAGCTGTGTCATTCAGCTACTATATGGTCTCCTCATGCTGACAAGCTGTCCATGCTGTGTCATTCAGCTACTATATGGTCTCCTCATGCTTTAGCCTTATCCAAGCTGTGTCATTCAGCCACTATATGGTGTCCTCATGCTGCCAACACCTCCACGCTGTGTCATTGAGTCACTATATGGTGTCCTCATGCTTCAGCCTCATCCAAGCTGTGTCATTCAGCCAATATATGGTGTCACTATATGGTCTCCTGACACTGATGCCACCACCAGGCTCTGTCATTGTGCTGCTGTGCGGCAGTGATTCTAAAAGCGATACCGGTAATCTGCATGTTATTCTGAATAACAGTATTATATCAATACCCCAGCACACTCCATATGTGTTTTAGAACACAGCAAAGTGTTCTATATCCCTATTGAGGCTGTATGTAGGCTAGAAATAGCCTTTTTTTAATATAGATTCACCGCGAAAAAATTTGGATCGAAACAAACTTTTTTGGAAAATTCGACGAATCGGCCAAATCAAATTTTTCAAAAGTTCGCTCATCTCTACTCACATCATCTCATACATGACAGTGAGTTCACTGGACTCCAATGGCCGCCACAGGCGCCAAATCTCAATCCAATAGATCACTGCTGGGATGTGGTGGAACCAGAGATTCTCATCATGAATGTGCAGCCGACAAATCTGCAGCAACTGTATGAGGTCATTATGTCCATATGAAGGAACTGCGTGATGTCATAATGTGATTCTGCCCTTTTGAAGGGTTTTATTTTACAGCATTTACTCTGCAGTAATAATGAAATGTTGATGTTACTTTGCAGTTCAGTTCCATTCTGGCAATACCAGATTTGTATAGTTTTTGTTACATTTTATATGACCCTCTACTACAATGTAAAGTAGTGAGTGCACAGCATGTATAACAGTGTTTAACCCGTTTATGCAATATGAGGTACATGTACGTGGTGATTAGGGATGACTTTCCGCATCACCACATACATGTACCTGATGAAAATAAACTGTCACAGTGCCGCCGGGCGCTGTGACAGTTTATTGAGCTTGGCTGAAGCCGGCCAGGGACCAATCGTAGCGGTCCCCGGCCGGCGAATGCTGCTATTGGTCTATCAGAAAACAAGAGTATTCAAAAATAATATTTCATGCACTTTTGAGTTAATAAGTTATTGCTAGGGATGAATGAATCGAATCTGACGAAACCGAATTAGACACGAATTTCAGTAAAAATTTGATTCATAACTAATCCGAATATCGCCGCAATTCGATTAAATGAATCACTTCATTAAACTACATTTAGTGCGGTCCAGGCTGCAGGGCATCTAAAATGGCAGATCCATATGTGAAGACATGGGGCAAGGAACTCTGGGAAGGCGGGTAGGTGGGAAGGCGGGTAGCCATTTTCACCTTCTATTAGTGCATATTAATACTGTACTGGGCTATACTACACAGAGCTTCTGTACTGCTGCAGTGGGGTGTACAGCAACTCTAAAGCTTATAAGGACCAGTTAGACTGAGTACTAAAAGCCATTGTCACCTGCTATTAGTGCCTAATAATACTGTACTGGGCTCTACTACACAGCAATTCTGTACTGCTGCAGTGGGGTGTACAACAGCTCTAAAGATAACAGGGGCCAGCTAGGCTGAGCACAAAAATCCATTGTCACCTGCTATTAGTGCATAATAATATTGTACTGGGCTCTACTCATTATCAGTTGGGTGTACAACAACTCTAAAGCTAACAGGGGCCAGTAAGGCTGAGCACGAAAAGCAATAGTCACCTGCTATTAGTGCCTAATAATTCTGTACTGGGCTCTACCACACAGCAATTCTGTACTGCTGCAGTTGGGTGTACAACTCTAAAGCTAACAGAGGCCAATAGTCACCTGATTACAGTGCCTAATACAGGTTGTGAAGTGGAGCATATTGTCCTCTCATAAGTGTAACCTGTGCGAATATAGGTGCTGTAGGTTTTTTTTTTCCTGTAAAACTAATTTGGGCCTAGTAACTGTGAAAGGCCAGCCAAAGCTACACACTTGTTCTTGTAGCCTTATACAGTTTTAAGCGGAGCATATTGTCCACCTCTCATAAGTGTAAATTGTACGTACACCTACGTGGTGTACGTTGTTTTTTCCTGTAAAACTAATTTTGGCCTAGTTACTGTGAAAGGCCAGCAACATCTACACACTTGTTTTTGTAACCTTATACAGTTTGAAATGGAGTGCGTAGTCCTCCTATCATAAGTGTAAACTGTACATACACCTACTTGGTGTCCTTTATATATTTTCCTGTAAAACTAATTTGGGCCTAGTTAGTGTGAAAGGCCAGCCAAAGCAACACACTTGTTTCTGTAGTTTAATACAGTTTTAAGTGTAGTGGAGCGCATAGTTCTCTTCTCATAAGTGTAAACTCTATGTACACCTATGTGGTGTCCTTTATATATATTCCTGTTAAAATAATGTGGGCCTAGTTACTGTGAAAGGCTAACCAAAGCTACACACTTGTTTTTGTAGCCTTATGCAGTTTGTAGTGGAGCGTATTGTCCACCTCTCATAAGCGTAAACTGTACGTACACCTACGTGGTATACGTTTTTTTTCCCTCTATAAACCTAATTTGGGCCTAGTTACTGTGAAAGGCTAGACAAAGCTACAAACTTGTTTCTGTAGTCTAATACAGTTTTAAGCGCATTGTCCTCCTCTCATAAGTGTAGCATATACGCACTCAGAGGGTGTATAAGTATGTCAGGCAGAGAAGTGCCAGGAAGTGCACAGAGGAGAAGCAGAAGCCTAAATTCATCAGGCACAGGCAGAGGTCGCAGCAGAGTAGGGGCGTGTGGCAGCAGGAGTTGCAGAGAGAGGTTTGAGCTCCCGGTGTCAGCTGGCAGTCGTGTCTCGACCAGCAACCCAGCAGCCGTGATTGATTGGTTCACTCGATCATCCACTTCATCCCAAGTGACATCCAACACCCCCAGTCAACAGTCGGTGGGTTCCACAGACTTAACCCTCAGTTGGCATGGCCCGCATGCTGCTGCTGCCACCTCCAGGCTCTGTCATTGTGCTGCCATATGGTCTGCTCATGCTTCCACCTCCAGGCTCTCTCATTGTGCTGCCATATGGTCTCCTCATGCTGATGCTGCCACCTCCAGGCTCTCATTGTGCTGCCATATGGTCTCCTCATGCTGCTGCTGCCATCTCCAGGCTCTGTCATTGTGCTGCCATATGGTCTCCTCATGCTGATGCTGCAACCTCCCGGCTCTCTCATTGTGCCGCCATATGGTCTCCTTATGCTGATATTTCCCCCTCCTGGCTCTCTCATTGTGCTGCCATGGACACCTAAAAACACTGCCATTAACCAGGGTCTTTAGATGTAAATAGGAAGAGGTTCCTGTGTGGAGCTGTCCTTTTTAGGGAGAGTAAAACTTGCAAAAAAGGGAATTAATTGTGCGAGAGTAGGGCCTTACAGGGGAAGTTTTTACCCCCACCTCCTACAATGGACAATGTGTTGTTCCCTTCCACCTTTTGGAGGCAAGTGTTACTCGTCCTAAAAAGGGCAGTCCCACACAGGAACCTCTCCCTATTTCCAACTAAAAACTCTGGGAAATGGCAGTGTTTTTAGGGGGAAATAGGGAGAGGTTCCTGTGCGGGGCTGCCATTTATAGGCCGAGTAACACTTGCCATAAAGGGAATTAACAGTGCAAGAGTAGGGCCTTTCAGGGGAAGTTTTTATCCCCACCTGTTACAATGGACCATACGTTGTTCCCTTCCACCTTTTAGAGGTCTTTACATCACATCAATACTTGGTGGTGTAGGTGGCACATGGTGTTATTTGCACACCTTTCCTTTTGTTAGATTTAAAAAAAAATTTGGGTCCATATATTTTATCCTAAGAATAATATTAAAAGTTAATTTTTACGTAATGCATATCCTCAATACTTACTTATGCACACCAACACTTTGACAAAAGAGACCGTTTTCTTCTGCCTTCCTGCCTTAGCTACTATTTTGATCCTGCCACCTGCCTGATGCCACACATCTAATGCAAAGTTCTCCTTCTTTCACCCACCTTTGTCACCAAGTACTGGTATTAACACCCAACACCCCACTCTACCAAAGTGTTCCAAAGTGCACGGCAGCGCCGACGTGTGGAGCTGTAACTACGGTCAGGGACAATAAATGTCCTTTACGGCCTACTGGGTGAATGTTGTTCCTGCGCAGCCACAACAGCAACTTGGACAGGTCACGCCACTTCCGCCTCCACGCTCTCAGGCCGTTGGTCTTGTGACAGTGTGCGACTCCGCCTCCTCATCCTCCACAGTGTCCTCAGCCTGAACGGACAAGTCTCAGTGCCCCTCCAGCATACCATGTGTGCAGGGAATGGCGGAGTCATGCTGTTCTTCACATGGTTTGCCTTGGGAACAGAGTCACACAGGGGAGGAACTGCTAAAAGTGATTCATCAAGAAATCAAATCATGGCTTACATCACGAAAACTGGAAATGGCAACCATGGTGACCAACAATGGGAAGAACATCAGAAGCCTGAGCCATGCGCCCTGCATGGCACACGTGTTCAATCTGGTTGTCAAGCGGTACCTGTAGTGTTCCCCCATCTGCAAGACATCCTAACAATGGCCAGGAAACTTTGCATGCACTTCAGCCACTCGTATACCACAAAGCACACCCTCCTTGAGCTGCAGCGTCAGAACGGCATCCCCCAACATAGTCTGATTTGCGACGTTTCCACATGTTGGAATTCCACTCTCCATATATTGGACCGACTATACAACCAGAGAAAAGCCATCAACGATTTCTTGATGATCCAAGCGGATTGGGGGACTCCCCTATGTAACGTCAATGTCAACCAGTGACAGCTCATTCGTGAAACCTCCCGTTTGCTCAGGCCCTTTGAGGAAGCCACTGTTACGCCGAGCGCTCCGGGTCCCTGCTCCTCCCCGTAGCGCTCACGGCGTCTCTCTCCCTGCAGCGCCCTGGTCAGACCCGCTGACCGGGAGCGCTGCACTGACATTGCCGGCGGGGATGCGATTTGCACAGCGGGACGCGCCCGCTCGCGAATCGCATCCCAAGTCACTTACCCGTCCCGGTCCCCAGCTGTCATGTGCTGGCGCGCGCGGCTCCGCTCTCTAGGGCGCGCGCGCGCCAGCTCTCTGAGACTTAAAGGGCCAGTGCACCAATGATTGGTGCCTGGCCCAATTAGCTTAATTAGCTTCCACCTGCTCCCTGGCTATATCTACTCACTGCCCCTGCACTCCCTTGCCGGATCTTGTTGCCTTGTGCCAGTGAAAGCGTTTAGTGTTGTCCAAAGCCTGTGTTACCTGAACTCCTGCTATCCATCTTGACTACGAACCTTGCCGCCTGCCCCGACCTTCTGCTACGTCTCACCTTGCCTCTGCCTAGTCCTTCTGTCCCACGCCTTCTCAGCAGTCAGCGTGGTTGAGCCGTTGTTAGTGGATACGACCTGGTTGCTACTGCCGCAGCAAGACCATCCCGCTTTGCGGCGGGCTCTGGTGAACACCAGTAGCCTCTTAGAACCGGTCCACCAACACGGTCCACGCCAATCCCTCGCTGACACAGTGGATCCACAACCTGTAAGCCGAATCGTGACAGCCACATTATTAGTCAGTCGCCAGGATTACGGAATGAATGGCGTCATTCCACTGCTTCATTTCCTACAACACATGTTGGAACCGATGGCTGGTAAGGGCACTGGAGACGTGGCGCCTACATCTTAGGGCCACATGAGCCCTGTGGGGGCCAAACTGGAGGAAGAGGGGGAGGGGTACAGTTGAGCACAGGCAAGGTTTTGTGAAATGAATGGTTCTTATAGTGCAGGAGCAGGCTGTGGAGCTACAGGGTGATGAGGAAGACGAGACAGAGGACCCAGACACACCATGGTCATGTGGTCTCCTCATGCTGCTGGCACATTAAATTAAACTTTTTAGGTTCATCTATTTGAAATCTTCAATTTAAATAAAAAAATATGCATATCTTTAATCTTTTCAATTGTGAGGCCCTATGGTCTCATCAGGCTGTTTCCACCTCCAGGCTGGTTGATTCTGCCACTATATGGTTTCCTCATGCTGCTGCCACCTCTAGGCTGTGTCATTGTCGCCATGTGGTCTCCTCATGCTGCTGGCACATTAAATGAAACTTTTTAAGTTCATCTATTTGAAATCTTCAAATTAAATAAAAAAATATACATATCTTTAATCTTTTCAATTGTGAGGCCTCATGGTCTCATCAGGCTGTTGCCACCTTCAGGCTGGGTCATTCTGCCACTAAATGGTCTCCTTATGCTGCTGCCCCCTCCAGGCTGTGTTATTGTGCCCCATGTGGGCGCTGAGAGGCAGGGGCTGGAACAGGGGGTCCTCAAGAATGGGTCCTCAAAAAAGGATTTTAAAAATAAATTAAAATTAAACTAAATAAAAACTGCATTCAAAAATCTCTTTAATCTCTTCAATTGTGATGCCATTTGGTCTCCAGACCCCGCTGCCACGTCCAGACGCTCTGCGGCAGTGATTCTAATAGCGATGCCTGTAATCTGCATGTCATACTGAATAACAGTATAATTTCACTAACACAGCACACTTCCTATGCGTGTTGCGACAAGGCAAAGTGTTCTATATCCTACTAAGGCTCTATGTAGCCCAGAAATAGCAGTTTTTAATAGCAATTCACCGCGAATAAATTTGGACCAAACCAATTTTTTTTTTGGAAGATTTGGCGAATCGGCCGAATCGCATTTTTCAAAAAATTCGCTCATCTCTAGCTATTGCCAACTGCAAATCCACAAACACCAGTCCCTCAGGAAAGAATCATCTAAGAGGTAAGTAAATGTGTATGAAATCTGAAAGATAGTTATTATGGTTGTTCACGAGCAGAAGGGACTATATAATCACTATCATTACATTCCCTATGTGACTAATATCCCACAGGACATAACCTTTTCTCATAAATATAGTGTGCTTTGTATTTTATGAGAGCTTATTAACCTTTTGCTGTAAAGTTATTATTCAACTTATTATGCATGTGAATACTTTAACTACCCTGACTTGTTGCAGTTGTGGGGTACGATGCGATTCTAAGCTTTTTTTTTTTTTTTTTCAATGACCGTTAGTACTTTGTAATGAGACAGATTTTTATGCAGTATACTTTACGGTAAATGTAATGTTTTATTTATTCTGTGGGTCAATATGAATAAAATGATACTCATGTTTACATGCTTTTTTTTATTATTGTACTGTTTTAAAAACTCCAACTTTTTTTTAACAAAAATAAGTATTGCCCTATTCTGAGCCCCATAACTTTCAATTTTTTCTGTATACAGGGCTGTATTAGGGATACATTTTTGCTCTATGATCTGTAGTTTTTTTTATTTGTACCATTTTTGTGTTTATGTGACTTTTTTATTGTTTTTTATAAAAAAAAATTGGAATGTGATGTGATCAAAAAGCAGCAATTTTGTATTTTTTTTTATTTTTTTTTTTACATTTACACTGTTCATCATAAAGGATCATATTTTGATAGTACAAACATATACGCACACGCCAATACAAAATATGTTTGTAAAAAAAAAATACGCTTTTTTGTAAAATGGGAAAAAGGTTTTATTTTAAAGGGGTATTCCAGGCAAAAACTTTTTATATATATATATATATATATCAACTGGCTCCAGAAAGTTAAACAGATTTGTAAATTACTTCTATTAAAAAATCTTAATCCTTTCAGTACTTATGAGCTTCTGAAGTTAAGGTTGTTCTTTTCTGTCTAAATCCTCTCTGATGACACCTGTCTCCGGAAACGCCCAGTTTAGAAGAGGTTTGCTATGGGGATTTCCTTCTAAACTGGGCGTTTCCCGAGACAGGTGTCATCAGAGAGGATTTAGACAGAAAATAACAACCTTAACTTCAGAAGCTCATAAGTACTGAAAGGATTAAGATTTTTTAATAGAAGTAATTTACAAATCTGTTTAACTTTCTGGAGCCAGTTGGAATACCACTTTAAATTTTAATAGGGGAGGGACTCGCATTTTTTAAAACTTTTTTTTACTATATATATATTTTTTTTTTATTTCCCTATAGGTGACTATTTATATCAATATTTTAAATTCTCATACTGATCAGTATAATCTGCAATCTATTTCCCTGGTCTGCCCAAGGGTAGACCAGAGGAGAAGTTCCCAGCAAAGCTGCAAGAGGCTGGTCAGTGGACCTCCAGCCGCTGGGGTCCGATGAGTCTGTGATCAAGTCGGTGGTCCAGCCACGGCCAGTGATTGACTGCGGGGCAGTGGGACACTCTGGGCCTCAATGTCACTCTAGGTCCTAGCGTCATGATTTCTGAAAGGAAGAGGATCGTCGCCAGGACAGAAGTGGAACACCGGAGGCACAGATTGTAAAAAAAAAACTCCTGCTGGATAAGGGACAAATAAATTTAAAAACAAAAACAAACTAAAACAAATGAATACTGTATATGGTACAAAATCCTATATTATGGCTATAAATCCACATAATGGGAAATTACGTCATTGTCAGTTATACGATGAGCCAAGGTAAAACGTTGGCACCAGATCCAGTTGCAAGCTATGCCTCTGGCCTTCACCAATTTGAAATGAAATCCACATATAAAAAAGAAACATAGAATTTATTTCTAAAAATTTTATTTTCACCATTTTAATTTTGTTTTCTGCTATTTAAAATGTAGTTCTAAATGGAGGGGACTTCTAGCTTTGTTCATCCCAACCCTGCTAGTTCCTGAACAGAACTACCAGATTATCATATAATTACCATGTAGATAGTAAAACATATAATTCCATGTAAATCAGAATCCTGTATTTGTGTGGTTACCCTGTTTCACCCTCTTTACATGTGTACAAGACTATCTTGTAGGTCTTCTTGTAATATAAGAAAATGGCACATGTGACCCCATGACCCAGATAAGGATGATGAGCAGTGGTGTAATATACACCGCCAATCATCATCCGTACTGTACTGGGAGGTGGCAGTGTACAGCTGTGAATGGGCAGCCGTAGTGACCGCACCAATCCTGGCAGTATTCGGAGGGGGGAGGGGGGTAAAGGAGCATGTTGCTCCGTTCTGCCCACCACAATTCTGTGATCTGGTGTGCAGGACGGAGCCCAGTGCTGCCATCTCCCCCTCAGTGTGATAAAAGTGCCCCCTTTCTGTGGCCCCTTGGCACAGAAAGCAATCAGGGACAGTTTAGGTTAGGTAGGGACAGGTTAGGAGTAAAAAAAAAAGTTGTTTTTTAAAAAAAGCGTACCATACTGTAGGTGTCCACAGGTCCATAGCACCTTTTGCTGCATGACCTCGGCCCTACTGGGTCGCTGCGGTCTACCGCCAGCTTTTTTTTTTTTTTTTGAGCAGACCTTTTTTTTTGCTAAACTTGTGGCCGGGCCCTCTTAGCTGTAAAAGGGCCGTCCGCCACCACCGCTGCTGATCAGTTCCGTAGTACTGATCAGCGTTTTTTTTTTTTGTGCAGGCTCTTTTTTGGGTTATAGCGTCTATTTTATTTATTTACACACAGCACATACACAAGTAAAGTTTTCCCCACACACAAACATACACCCCCACCCCCATCAGAGTAGGTAAATGGCCCGCAGTGAATTTTCAGCAGAGGAGGCATATGCCATACTTTGCCTCCGACACTGAAAGCGCCACAGAGGATGACAAGACCCCACCTTCCTTATTTCCTCGTCCTCCTCATCATCAAATTCTGATGATGAGCCACCAAGGCGGTGGAGCCGCCGCCATGCGGGACCGCAAACCTTCTCTACTCCTGACCCTGTGCCCCATGCTAGTATGAGTCCCCCTGGTGCTCATACTAGTCAAGCCCCCCTGCCAAGTATACTGGTGCCCCGTACCGGAGAACTTGTCTGGATTCAGCCAGCGAACCACGAGCCCATGATTCCTGAGTTTGTTGGCGACTCAGGAATCAAGATTGACATTGTCAGGTTCACTGAAATTGACTATTTTAGTTATTATTTCAGTGACGATTGTCAATCTGATGGTTGAAAAGACCAATCTGTACGCCCATCAGTTCTTCGCCGCAAACCCGGGCTCACTTTTGGCTAGGCCCGGTGGCTGGTTCCCAGTTGACACAGCCGAAATGAGGACATCTTGGGACCTCGTGCTGAATATTGGCCTAGTCAAAAAACCCAGTGTCAGGCAATATTGGAGTGGGGAAGTCCTTTACCAGTCCCCACTCTACAATATGGCCATAGCATGTCCCCGGTTCGAGGCCATTCGGAAATGTTTGCATTATGCTGTATAAAATCACGCCGGTCGTCAATCACTTTTGGGCCAAATTGTGGGAGGCCTATGTCCCTAGAAAGGAGGTCGCTATTGATGAGTCTCTCATCAGCTTTGAGGGGTGATTCAGCTTCTGGCAATACATCCAATCCAAGCGAGCGCGGTATGGCGTGAAGATGTTTAAACTTTGCAAGAGTAACTCAGGGTACACTTGCAAGTTTATAGTGTATGAGGGATGAGATTCCCATATTGAACCCCCAGAATGTCCCCCCACTCTGGGTGTTAGCGGTAAAATTGTTTGGGGCCTTTTGCACCCATTGCTAGATAAAGGTTACCACCTTTACTTGGATAACTTTTATACTAGTATCCCTCTCTTCACATCCCTCGCTGCCAGATCCACGCTCGCTTGTGGGACAGTCCGGAAGAATCAGAGAGGCCTTCCTTTCTATCCCCTCTAAATTTCTATCGCCCGGGGTGAGTCCCGTGCCTTTACCCATGAAAACCTGTTGCTGGTCAGGTATAAGGATAACAGGGATGTCATTATCCTCACCCCAATTCATGGAAACGGCAGGACCCCTGTCCGAGGTACCGTGGGACCGGTCCTCAAGCCTGATTGTATTCTGGACTACAATAGGTATATGGGGGAAGTTGATCTTTCTGATCAAGTCCTCAAGCCATATAATGCCATGCGGAAAAAACGGGTATGGTACAAAAAGCTTGCGATCTACATGGTACAGGTTGCCATGTATAACATTTTGTACTGTCCCAGTATGATGGCAACAAAGGGGCATACCTGCAGTTCCAAGAAGAAGTTTTGAAGGCCCTCATCTTTGGTGATTGCCAAAGAGCGGGTCAGAGCACCTCTGGAACTCTGGGCCCCCGGATCGCCCCTGGCCAACACACTCAAAAGAAGGGACGATCCCAGAAAAAAGAGGGGGATTTGGAAGGACACCACCACTCAATGTGACACTTGCCCCGATCATCCGGGCCTCTGCATTAAGGATTGCTTCAGGGAGTATCACACTTCCATGGAGTTCAAAATTTTTAATAACTTTCACCTAATTACCCAGAATTCGACTCCAATGTACTAGTCCAGAGTGCAACATTTTCTTCCAAATTTAAAACCAAAACACCCCCCCCTCCCCAAAAAAATTAAAAAACATCTTTCCCAATACCCCCGATATCTTCCCAACCCCCCCCCCCCCTCAAAAAAAAAAGGGTCATGGGACACAGAGTCAACAGCATTGGGGGTTTGCAGTTGCCTCACATGCGCAACGCTCTCTCCCCACCTGAGAGGGGTGCACATTTGAGGTAACAGAATAGGGACGGACACATAAATCACATTCCCAGAATGATGATTCAGAGCATAGGGTTTGGGGCGGGCATAATTTTTATTTTCAGCTATACTTCATCATTCTGGTAAAATAATTGGCATATCAGTATATATTTTTTATATTATAATTATATTTTTTCTCTTACTACTTGTGAAACTAAAAATATTTTGGTTAATATCAGCAATTCAGTGTTAAAAATCAATTATTTCACTTTTACGGCCCACTGTTTAACAAACATGTGAGTTGTAAGTTCTCACTATAACTCTTGTTACGTTCCTTGAGGGGTGTAGTTTCTAAAATGGTGTCACATGTGTGGGGTTACTGCTGTTCTTGCACAATGGGGGCTTTGTAAACGCACATGGCCCCCGACTTCGATTCCAACAAACTTTTTCACTGGAAAAGCCCAATGGCACTGCTTCTATTCTGAGCATTGCAGTGCGCCCGCAGAGCACTTTACATCCAAATATGGGGTACTTTCTTTCTCAGGCGAAATTGCACTACAAATTTGTGGGCCTTTTGCCCTATTACCCCATGTGAAAATAAAACACTTGGAGTAACACCATCATTTCAGTGCAAAACATCTAATCTTTCACTTTTATGGCCCACTGTTCAAAAAACCTGTGAGGTGTAAGTACTAACTGTAAGTTACGTTCTTGGAGGGGTGTAGTTTCCAAAATGGTGTCCCATGTGGGAGGTTTCTGCTGTTCTGGCACCATGGGAGGGTTGTAAATGCATTCTCTCTCCAAAAGTCCAATGGCGCTCCTTCTGTTCTGAGACCTGTAGTGCACCAGCAGAGCACTTAACATCCACATAGGGGGCATTTTCTTAATCAGAAGAAATTGGGCTTCAAATTTTGGGGTCCATTTTCTCTCATTACTTCTTGTGAAAAAGAAAAATTTGGGGTAACATCATCATTTTAGTGTTAAAAATCAAATTTTTCATTTTCATGGCCCACTGTGCAAAAAATGTGTGAGGTGTAAGCACTCACTGTAACCTTGTTACATTCCTGGAGGGGTCTAGTTTCCAAAATGGTGTCACATGTGGGGGGTTTCTGCTGTTCTGGCATCATGGAAGGTTTGAAAATTTACATGACCCCGACTTCAATTTCAGCAAAATTCTCTCTTCAAAAGACCAATGGAGCTCCTTCTGTTCTGAGACCTGTAGTGCGCCAGCAGAGCACTTAACATCCACATATGGAGTGTTTTCTTAATCAGAAGAAATTAGGCTTCAAATTTTCGGGTCCATTTTCTCCCATTACTTCTTGTGAAAAAGAAAAATTTGGGGTAACATCATCATTTTAGTGTTAAAAATCAAATTTTTCATTTTCACATCCAATTTCAACGCAAAGTTGTCAAACACCTGTGAGGTGTTAAGGCTCACTATACCCCTTGTTGAATTCCTTAAGGGGAGTAGTTTCCCAAATAGTTACCATGTGTTTTTTTCTGTTCTGGCACCCTGGGGACTTGCTAAATGCAACATGCACCCCCAAAAACCATTTCAGCAAAATTCTCTTTAAAAAATGTAGCTCCTTCTCTTCTGAGCATTGTAGTGCGCCAGCAGAGCTCTTAATGTCCACATATAGGATGTTTTCTTAATCAGGAGATATTGGGCTTTACATTTTTCACGTTCAACTTCAACACAAAGTCGTCAAACACCTGTGAGGTGTTAAGGCTTACTATACCCCTTGTTACGTTCCTTGAGTGGTGTAGTTTCCAAAATAGTATGCCATGTGTTTTTTTTTATTTATTTATTTTTTGCTGTTCTGGCACCATGGGGGCTTTCTAAATGCAACATGGCCCCCAAAAACCATGACAGCAAAATTAGTTTTCAAAAATCCCACACTTGCTCTTTCTTTCTTGAGCAATGTTGTGAGCCCGCAGAGCACTTTATGTCAACATATGAGGTATTTCCATACTCAAGAGAAATTGGGCTACAAATTTTGGGGAGCTTTTTTTCCTTATACCACTTTCAAAACTGAAAAAAATGGGGCTACAAGAACATGTTAGTGTAAAAAATGCAGATTTTGATTTTTCTTCTCCACTTAACTGGTGCCTGAAAAATTCAGATTTTGAACTTTTCATGAAAATTTAGAAAATTGCGGCTATACTTTGAAGTCCCCTAATGTCTTCAAAGAGTAAAAACATGTCAACTTTATGATGCCAACATAAAGTATACATTAGACTTGTGCACAAGAAAAAGTTTTGTTTCGTTTCGTTTCGTTTTTTTGTTTTGGAAAAAACATTTTGGTTCGGCAATATTTTCGGTTATGATTTTTTGGATACATTTGGTATTCGGGTGTTCCGTTTGATTTTTCGGGTACATTCGGTATTCAAGTGTTCGGTTTGATTTTTCGGATACACTCGGTATTCGGGTACATTCGGTAAATCTTTTTATTCTTTTTTGGACTTTAGCGAGCCTAAAAACTTATGGAGATACCTTTTTTTATTAAAATTTCGTAGGGTGCCATAAAAATAAAAATAAAAAAGATACAGTAGTGATGGAAAAAATTGTATCTAACGAAATGTATCTTTTTTATTATGAAATGTTTATTAATTTTTAAACAGAGATCAATTTTTGTGAGCGGTAAAGCACTAAAAATGTAGCCGACAATAATAAAAATGTAGTGTGTGCGTGTTTTTCACTTTTTTTAAAACATTTTTTAGGTAGTACTACTACTCCAAGCATGGAACACACTGTTCCATGATGGGAGTAGTAGTTACCTGTACTAATTGACAGATCGCAGGGGTCCCTTGCGATCATCTTGTATAATGTATAGATGCGGCGGACGCTCTTCTATGGTCCCCTCACGTATATGCACTCACGTATATATACACCTATTCATATTTCCTGCAGAGCTGGGATTGGCCAGATGGTTCCAGCCAATCACAGCTCTCTGTGAGAAATAGGAATATGTGTATATATACGGCCGTGCAGGGGACCATAGGAGAGCGGCCGCCGCATCCATACATTATACAGGAGCATCAAAGCGGGTGTCAGGAGTGATACCCGCAGTGATCTTTCCTTAACTACAAGTACTACTACTCCCAACATGGAGTACACTCTGCTCCATGCTGGGAGCTGTAGTAACTGCATTAATAGACAGATCGCAGTGTCAGAAGTTACACTCACTGCGATCTGTCTATTAATGCAGGTACTACAGCTCCCAGCATGGAGCAGAGTGTGCTCCATGTTGGGAGTAGTAGTACCTGCAGCAAGGGACAGATCCCAGCGGATGTCACTCCTCCTGTCACCCGCTGCGATCCTCCTGATGTGAATGTCGGGATCAGCTGTTCTCAGGGCTACAGAGCCAGGAGAACAGCTGACGCTGAGCCGTAGGTATACATCGTATATCTACTGCCCAGCAAGAACTTACAGTGAGCCTACAATGTGTATACAGTATACACATTGCTGGCTCACTTAACCCCTTGCTGAGCTGTGTGCTATGCGCAAGCCCAGCAAGGAAAGAGTTAACTTACACTGCTGGACAATGTAGGTTAACCCTTTGAGCGGTATACACTATATACAGCTATCTATAGATATATAGTATGTATATAATGTATACAGAAGACGAAGTCCGCTTACTTAATGATAATAATTTTATTTATATAGCGCCTACAGATTCCGCAGCGCTTACAATTATGGGGTACAAACAAAGACAAGTATCAGACATAATATTACACAATAACTATTCAAACAAGAGGTGTGTGGATATGTTGAGGCCAATTAGAGAATGTTATAGGCCTGTCTGAAGAGATGTGTTTTCAGGCCACGTTTGAAACTATGGATGTTGTTGTTGAGTCTGAGGGATTAAGGGATAGCATTCCAGAGAACCGGTGCAGCACGAGTGAAGTCTTGGAGACGGGAGTGAGAAGTTCGGATTATAGAAGATGTTAGTGTGAGATCATTAGCAGATCGGAGAGAACGTGTAGGATGGTAGACAGAGATGATAGAGGAGATGTAGGGAGGTGCAGCATTGTGGAGAGCTTTGTGTGTGAGACTGAGGATTTTGTACTGTATTCTGGACTGAATTGGTAACCAGTGTAGTGACTGGCACAGGAAGGAGGCGTCGGTGTAGCGGCTGGAAAGGAAGATGAGTCTGGCTGCAGCATTAAGGATGGACTGGAGAGGAGAGAGTTTGGAGAAAGGAAGGCCTATTAGTAAAGAGTTACAGTAGTCGAGGCGGGAGTGAATCAAAGCAATAATGAGAGTTTTAGCAGTTTCAGTAGTGAGAAACGGGCGGATTCTGGAAATGTTTTTGAGACGCAGGTGACAAGAACGTGAAAGAGACTGAATATGGGGAGTGAAAGACAGATCAGAGTCAAGACAGCGAGCCTGCTGCCCTGGAGTTATGGTAGTACCACATACCGAGATGGAAATGTCAGGGTTAGGTACGGTATCAGTTGATGGAGAAAAAACAAAAAGTTCTGTTTTCGGAAGATTTAGTTTCAGATATGAAGAGGACATGATGTCTGAGACTGCAGAGAGACAGTCACTGGTATTCTGTAGGAGTGCAGGGGTGATGTTGGAGGAAGAGGTATAGAGTTGGGTGTCATCGAGTCCCGGGCAGGTCCGTGTAGCTCCACCCCCTAGTGATGATGTCATTAGGGGGCGGAGCTACAGAAGGGAACAAGGCTAGTTAATCTGAAGCTCTGTTCACATTGTCCGTTTTGTATAATGTGAACAGACCCTTCTGGCAGTGTCTATCCAGACAGGGAGACTCCAGCTGTTGCTAAACTACAACTCCCAGCATGCCCAGACAGCCAAAGGCTGTCTGGGCATGCTGGGAGTTGTAATTTTGCACCAATTGGTGGCTCCCTGTTTTGGTAGACATTGCATCATGGGTGCTCTCCCCAGCGGACAGTGCCAAAAATGTCATAACCAATTTTTTGTTTTATTTTTTCTTTTCGTTTCAGATCCGTGTATGCAGAGGATTACGGATTCAATGGATTACGGCGAATAGCGCACAGCTCAGCAAGAGGTTAAGTGAGCCAGCAATGTGTATACTGTATACACATTGCAGGCTCACTGTAAGTTCTTGCTGGGCAGTAGATATACGATGTATACCTACAGCTCAGCGTCAGCTGTTCTCCCGGCTCTGTAGCCTTGAGAACAGCTGATCCCGACATTCACATCAGGAGGATCGCAGCGGGTGTCAGGAGGAGTGACATCCGCTGGGATCTGTCCCTTACGGCAGGTACTAACACTCCCAACATGGAACACACTCTGCTCCATGCTGGGAGCTGTAGTACCTGCATTAATAGACAGATTGCAGCGAGTGTAACTTTTGACACCTGCTGCGATCTGTCTATTAATTCACGTACTACAGCTCCCAGTATGGAGCAGAGTGTACTCCCTGTTGGGAGTAGTAGTACTTGTAGTTAAGGAAAGATCACTGCGGGTATCACTCCTGACACCCGCTGTGATCCTCCTGTATAATGTATGGATGCGGCCGCTCTCCTATGGTCCCCTGCACGGCCGTATATATACACATATTCCTATTTCTCACAGAGAGCTGTGATTGGCTGGAACCATCTGGCCAATCGCAGCTCTGCGGGAAATATTAATAGGTGTATATACAGTGGTCCCTCAACATAATGGTAATTCGTTCGAAACGACCCATCGTTTGTCGAATCCATCGTATGTTGAGGGATTTGAGCAATGTAAAGTATAGAAAGTTATACTCACCTGTCCCCGCCGCTCCGAACCGCGTCCTCACCGCGTCCTCACCGCTTCCGATGCTGTCCCAGGGGCTCCCGATGCTGTCCCACTGCTCCGGCGTCTTCTTCGGGATCCTCCGGCTTTTTCCGCATCTTCTCTGGTGTCTGGGCCTCGCTTTCTTGTGACGTTATTACGTTGCGGCGCCGGGACGGCGTGTGCAGCGACGTAATAACGATGCTGGAAAGCGAGGCCCGGACCCCGGAGAAGATGCAGAAAACGCAGGAGGATCGCGAAGTGGACCCGGAGCAGTGGGGATAGGTAAGTGAACCTGTCCGGGATGCTTAAACTGCTATCCGACAGCAGCTTAAGCATTTTGCGCTGTCGGATAGCAGTTAATGCGATGGCCCCCACATATAAAAGCATCGTATGTCGATGCTGTCATCGACATGTGATGGCCTCTGAAAGATATATTTCATAAGATACAATTTTTTTCCATTACTACTGTATCTTTTTTATTATTTTTTTTATCAGAATTAATTCTTTACGTTCGTTTATGGATAACGAATGCATTCGGTATTTGCCGCATGCATTCAGTAAATAACGAATGAGTTTGTTATTTTGCTATTCGTATTATCGTGGCTATTCGTGAATTTTCAAAATATGTTTTCGTGCATTCGGATCGGTCCGAATGCCCGAAAATGGTAAAATTCAGTAAATTAGACATTCGTGCCGAAATGAATTGCACATGTCTAGTAGACATATTGTATTTGTGAAGCAATATATAAGTTATTTGGAATATACATTTTCCTTACAAGCAGAGAGTTTCAGAGTTAGAAAAATGCTAACTTTTCATGAAATTTTGGGCCATTAATGCAGAGCCATTCTTTGCAGCATGAGATGGTGCATTGTCATTCATGAAGATGATTTTATTATGGAAAGCATAGTTTTTCCTTCGGTACCAGGGAAGAAAGTGGTCAGTCCAAAACTCCACATACTTTGCAGAGGTCATCTTTACATCTACACATGACTCCACCACCGCTTTGCTGACGTTGCAGATTTGTTGGAACAGGGTGGCTGTCCATCATCCATCCACTACTCCATCCATCTGGACCATCCAGGGTTGCACGGCACTCAACAGTGAATTTTTCTGCCCAATGCAGCCGTTTCTGCTTGTGAGCATTGGTTAGTGGTGGCTGAATAGAAGGTTTATGCACAGTTGCAAGACTCTGGAGGACTCTACACCTTGATATACTTACTGTAACCCTTGTTACATTCCTGGAGGGGGTGTAGTTTCCTAAAATGATGTCACATGTGGGGGTGTTTCTGCTGTTCTGGTGCCATAGGAGGTTTGTAAATTTACATGGCCCCCGACTTCAATTTCAACAAAATTCTCTCTCCAATAGTCCAATAGAGCTCCTTCTGTTCTTAGACCTGTAGTGCGCCAGCAGAGCACTTAACGTCCACATATGGGGAATTTCTTAATCAGGAGAAATTGGGCTTCAAATTTTGGGGTCCATTTTCTCCTATTACCCCTTGTGAAAAAGAAAAATTTGGGGTAACACCATCATTTTAGTGTTAAAAATCTAATTTTTCATTTTCATGTCCAACTTCAACGCTAAGTTGTCAAACACCTGTGAGGTGTTAACGCTCACTATACCCCTTGTTACCTTCCTTGAGGGGTGTAGTTTCCCAAATAGTTACCATGTAGGGGATTTTTTTTGCTGTTCTCTCACCATGGGGACTTGCTAAATGCAACATGCCCTCCCAAAAACCATTTCAGTACAATTCTCGTTCAAAAAGCCAAATTTTGCTCCTTCTCTTCTGAGCATTGTAGTGCGCCAGCAGAGCACTAAACGTCCACATTTGGGGCATTTTCTTAATCAGGAGAAATTGGGCTTTACATTTTGGTGTACATTTTCTCTTATTACCCCTTGTGAAAAATAAAATTTGGGGCAACACCATAATTTTAGTGTTAAAAATCTGATTTTCAATTTTCACGTCCAAATTCAGCGCAAAGTCGTCAAATACCTGTGAGGTGTTAAAGGGGTTAACCAGGAATAAACTTTTTTTTATATATCAACTGGCTCCAGAAAGTTAAACAGATTTGTAAATTACTTCTATTAAAAAATCTTAATCCTTTCAGTACTTATGAGCTTCTGAAGTTTAGGTTGTTCTTTTCTGTCTGTAATCTCTGATGACACGTGTCTCGGGAACCGCCCAGTTTAGAAGAGGTTTGCTATGGGGATTTGCTTCTAAACTGGGCATTTCCCGAGACACCTGTCATCAGAGATTACTTAGAAAGAAAAGAGCAACCTTAACTTCAGAAGCTCATAAATACTGAAAGGATTAAGATTTTTTAATAGAAGTAATTTAAAAATCTGTTTAACTTTCTGGAACCAGTTGATATATATAAAAAAAAGTTTTGTCCTGGAATACCCCTTTAACCCCTTCCCGACCCATGACATACAGGTACGTCATGAACATTTTTGCCGCTACTCGCGGCACCCCGCAGCGCCCGGAAAGATGGTGGCTATCACTGATAGCCAGCCATCTTACCGTGCGACCACGGGGGGTTTCATCCCCCCCAGCGATCGCTGTTATCTGCTGGTCAAATCTGACTAGCTGATAGCAGTGTTTCGCTATGAAAATACTTAGCAGCGCGGTGTGTGAGTCTGGATCACGGGGATCGGGACACACACCGCTCTGCTAAGTGTCCCTGACCCGTCCCCCGGTGTCACTTACCCGTCCGAGCGGTGTCCCGAGCGGTCCCGGCAGCAAGCGGCGTCCTCCAGGCGGTCCCGGCGGCGCTGCGTCCCGGAGGTGAGTTTCCGGCAGCGGGGCGGCATCTTTATTGGCAGCAGTGAGATCGCCGTAAAGCGATCTCACTGCTGCCTCTGGGAGTTTCAAAACTGCAACTCCCAGCATGCCCAGACAGCCTTTGGCTTTCTGGGCATGCTGGGAGTGGTAGTTTTGCAACATCTGGAGGTCCTCAGTTTGGAGACCACTGTATAATGGTCTCCAATCTGTGCTCTTCCAGATGTTGCAAAACTACAAATCTCAGCATGCTCAGTCTGTCCAGGCATGCTGGGAGTTGTAGTTCTCTAACATCTGGAAGAGCACAGATTGGAGACCATTATACAGTGGTTTCCAAACTGTGGACCTCCAGATGTTGCAAAACTACAACTCCCAGCATGCCCAGACTGCCCAAGCATGCTGGAAGTTGTAGTTCGGCAACATATGATCCTTCAGATATTGCCGAACTACAACTTCCAGCATGCCTGGGCAGTCTGGGCATGCTGGGAGTTGTAGTTTTGCAACAACTGGAGGCACACTAGTTGGGAAACATTGTCCGTTTCCTACCTCAGTGCCTCCAGCTGTTGCAATTGTTGCAAAACTTTAACTCGCAGCATGTATTGACAGACCATGCATGCTGGGAGTTGTAGTTTTGCAACAGCTGGAGGCACACTGGTTTGGAAACACTAAGTTTGGTTGCAAAACACTTGAAAGTTTATTACTTAACTTAGTGTTTCCAAACCAGTGTGCCTCCAGCTGTTGCAAAACTACAACTCCCAGCATGCACGGACAGCCAAAGGGCATGCTCGGAGTTTGCAACAGCTGGATGTTTGCCCCCTCCCCCCAATGTGAATGTACAGGGTACATTCACATGGGCGGAGGTTTACAGTGTGTGCTGCAAGTTTGAGATGGCGCAAATTTTGCGCTGCAGCTCAAACTTCCAGCGGCAAACTTGCTGTGAACCTCTGCCCATGTGACTGTACCCTAAAAACACTACACTACACTAACACTAACCTAAAATAAAAAGTAAAAAAACACTACATATACACATACCCTTACACAGCCCCCCCCCCCCCCCCCAAAAAAAAAGAAAAACGTCTGGTACGCTACTGTTTCCAAAATGGAGCCTGCAGCTGTTGCAAAATAATAACTTCCAGTATTGCCGGACAGCCATTGACTGTCCAGGCATGCTGGGAGTTTTGCAACAGCTGGAGGCACCCTGTTTGGGAATCATTGGCATAGAATACCCCTATGTCCACCCCTATGCAAATCCCTAATTTAGGCCTCAAATGCGCATGGCGCTCTCTCACTTTGGAGCCCTGTCGTATTTCAGGGCAACAGTTTTGGGACACATATGGGGTATCGCCGTACTTGGGAGAAATTGCCTTACAAATTTTGGGGGGCTTTTTCTTCTTTAACCCCTTCTGAAAAGGTGAAGTTGGGTTCTACACCAGCATGTTAGTGTAAAAAAATAAATTTTTTACACTGACATGCTGGTGTTGCCCTATACTTTTCATTTTCACAAGAGGTAAAAGGGAAAAAAGACCCTCTAAATTTGTAATGCAATTTCTCCCGAGTATGGAGATACCCCATATGTGGGCGCAAAGTGCTCTGGGGGCGCACAACAAGGCCCAGAAGGGAGAGTGCACCATGTACATTTGAGGCGATTTGCACAGGGGTGGCTGATTGTTACAGCAGTTCTGACAAACGCAAAACAATAAATATCCATATGTGACCCCATTTTGGAAACTACACCCCTCACGGAATGTAATAAGGGGTGCAGTGAGCATTTACACCCCACTGGTGTATGACAGATTTTTGGAACAGTGGTCAGCGAAAATGAAAAATAAAATTTTTGATTTGCACAGTACACTGTTCCAAAGATCTGTCAAACGCCAGTGGGGTGTAAATGCTCACTGCACCCCTTATTAAATTCCATGAGGGGTATAGTTTCCAAAATGGGGTCACATGTGGGGGGGTCCACTGTTCTGGCACCATAGGGGCTTCCTAAATGGGACATGCCCCCCAAAACCCTTTCAGAAAAACTCACTCTCCAAAATCCCATTGTCGCTCCTTCCCTTCTGATCCCTCTACTGCGCCCGCTGAACACTTTACATACGCATATGAGGTATTTCCTTACTCGAGAGAAATTGGGTTACAAATTTTAGGGTGATTTCTCTCCTTTTACCCCTTGTAAAAATTCAAAAATATGGTCTACAAGAACATGCGAGTGTAAAAAATTAAGATTTAGAATTTTCTCCTTCACTTTGCTGCTATTCCTGTGAAACACCTAAAGGGTTAAAACGCTTACTGAATGTCATTTTGAATACTTTTGGGGGTGCAGTTTTTATAATGGGGTCATGTATGGGGTATTTCTAATATGAAGACCCTTAAAATCCACTTCCAACCTGAACTGGGCCCTGAAAAATTACGATTTTGAAAATCTTGAGAAAAATTGGAAAATTGCTGCGGAACTTTGAAGCCCTCTGGTGTCTTCCAAAAGTAAAAATTTCCAATTTTTTTATGCAAACACAAAGTAGACATATTGTATATGTGAATCAATATGTAATTTATTTGGAATATCCATTTTCCTTTCAAGCAGAGACTTTCAAAGTTAAAAAAATGCTAAATTTTCAAAATTTTCATGAATTTTTTTAATTTTTTACCAAGAAAGGATGCAAATATCAGTGAAATTTTACCAATAACATAAAGTAGAATATGTCACAAAAAAACTATCTCGGAATCAGAATGATAAGTAAAAGCATTCCAGAGTTATTAATGTTTAAAGTGACAGTGGTCAGATTTTCAAAAAATGCCCAGGTCATGAAGGTGAAAATGGGCTGGGTCATGAAGGGGTTAAGGCTCATTACACTTCTTGTTATGTTCCTTGAGAGGTGTAGTTTCCAAAATAGTATGCCATGTATTTTTATTTTTTTATTTTTTTTTGCTGTTCTGGCACCATGGGGGCTTCCTAAATGCAACATGCCTCCCAAAAACCATTTCAGCAAAATTCTCTTTCAAAAAGCCAAATTTTGCTCCTTGTCCTCTGAGCATTGTAGTGCGCCAGCAGAGCACTTAACGTCCACATATGGGGCATTTTCTTAATCGGGAGAAATTGGGCTTTACATTTTGGAGTCCATTTTCCCTTAATACCCCTTGTGAAAAAGAAAGATTTGGTGTAACACCATCATTTTAGTGTTAAAAATAAAATTTTCCATTTTCACGTCTAACTTCAACGCAAAGTCGTGAAACACCTGTGATGTGTTAAGGCTCGCTATACCCCTTGTTACGTTCCTTGATGAGTGTAGTTTCCAAAATAGTATGCCATGTGTTTTTTTTTTCTTCCTAAATGCAACATGGCCCCCAAAAACCATGACAGCAATATTCGTTTTCAAAAATCCCAGTTGCTCTTTCTTTCTTGAGCCATGTTGTGAGCCTGCAGAGCACTTTATGTCAACATATGAGGTATTTCCATAATCAAGAGAAATTGGGCTACAAATTTGGGGGGGCTTTTTCTCCTTATACCACTTTTAAAACTGAAAAAAATGGGGCTACAAGAACATGTTTGTGTAAAAAATGCAGATTTTGATTTTTCTTCTCCACTTTAATGGGGTCATTTATGGGGGTATTTCTCACAGAAAGGCACCTCAAATCCACTTCAAACTTAACTGGTCCCTGAAAAATTCAGATTTTGAACTTTTCGTGAAAATTTTGAAAATTGCTGCTATACTTTGAAGTCCTCTAATGTCTTCAAAAAGTAAAAACATGTCAAATTTATTATGCCAAAAGTAGACATATTGTATTTGAGAATCAATACATAATTTATTTGGAATATCCATTTTCCTTACAAGCAGAGAGTTTCAAAGTTCAAAAAATGCTAAATTGTCAAAATTTTCATGACATTTTGGGATTTTTTTTACCAAGAAAGGATGCAAGTAACAAGGAAAATTTACCACTATGTTAAAGTTGAATATGTCAGGTAAAAACTTTCTCGGTATCAGAATGAAAGGTAAAAGCATCACAGAGTTATTAAAATATAAAGTGTCAGTTGTCAGATTTGCAAAAAAGGGCTGCGTCCTTAAGGTGAAAATGAGCTGCATCCTTAAGGGGTTAATACAGATGTCAATATGACAGTATATTTCAAATTATTCTTTTTATAGAAATAAATTACAGTAATGTTCTAATACCTTTAAGATATATTGAGCCTGATTGTTACTAACTCCCCTTCATGTATCGCCTATGTGAGAATAAGTCTGTGCCCAATCTGTGAGTGTCCAGAGGATCTACACTGCTTAAGTAAATCAAGGCTTCCCTCTTATTTCAGCAGTAACAGTGCCCAGTGTAACCCTTTCCTTGCTTTGCAGCTGCTTTTTACATCCTTTCTGCTCATAGTACTTTGTAAAGCTAGTGTATTTGTAAATTCAAATAGAGAAAAAAACAGACATGGTCGCACATCTACAACATGGACAATGATCTAAGGCTTCTCCGCAAAATTTATTAAACTCACAGGTTGTTAGTTTACTTGATGATCATGAAGCACAAGCCCACTAGCCACATCACAGCCATCTGTAAGTAGCGGGTCCCTAACATAAAATGGCACTGCACTGAGCGGCGACCACCACCACAACAACATCAGTGCCCACAGAGGGAAAGACCCACTGGCAAAGCAGCCCCAATGCCACCGGACTAGACCGTCGGTCATGCCTCCCCATGGACACAGCGCCGTGGCAGCAATGAACGCCGCACAGCGCAGAACCAATGTTCACAGGTAACAAAGCTTACTTTCCATGTGCTCCCAGCCTCCTGCCAATTTATATAGGCTTGGGCTGAGGGCTGACCAAATAAAAACAAAAAAAGAGGGGGATAGAAAACACAATGTGCATTCAAATACACCCTGTTCCAAATTATTATTCAAATGATATTTTTCTCATTTACCTAAATAGTTAATGTAAATAACAGTCAGCATAATTTTCATGTTATCAACTAATAAGAGAGCAATTTTATCAACCAAACCTCCCAATGATAACAGTATTTTTTAAACATAAAAAACTTACAATGCACTGTTCCAAATTATTATGTACAGAGGCCCTGATTTACTAAGAGTGTTGTGTAGTTTTCTTTGTGGGTTTTAATTCCCTACAATTTTTTTCCACAGTAGTTACTTAGGTTTCCCTACACTTTGCTTTTTTTTTTTTATACATTCTTTGATCTGTAGGGTTTTCCTCAGCTGAAATCCACCACATTTTCTGTAGAACCCCTAGTAAATATTTAGTTTTTTGGGGAAAATGTTGGGACACACCTCTTTTCTGTGACCACACCCATTTCCCCACCAACGACCACACCCCTTTTTTGGGTTTTCTTAATAAAATGGAGAGTTGGTTGTTTTTTTGTTTTGTTTTTTTCATTTCTACCGCAATGAGAGAATTCTGGCGCAATGAGACAGAATTCTGGCACAATGAGACAGAATCTGTCGCAATTCGCCATAATCTGGCGCACAACCTGACAAAACAGGTTTACAATAGTAAATCAGGGCCAGTAAGTTTCAAAACACTTCATAGGTTGTAAAGAACTGAAAATTGTCATTTGTTGTGTTTGCAGCATATTTACTGAAATCAAAAGCTATTTCAATCAAACTTTTAACAACATTTTAACTTTTCAAACATTTAAACAGTTAACATTACATTTCAACATATAACCACTTATTTGATTGCAGCTTCACAAGTCTTGTATCCATTGAACTTGTTTTTGGACAGTTTCTGCTTGAATTTGTTTGCAAGATGTCAGAATAGCCTTCCAGAGCTGCTGTTTGGATGTAAACTGCCTCCCACCCTCATAGATCTTTTACTTGAGGATGCTCCAAAGGTTCTCAAGAGGATTGAGGTCAGCGGAGTATGGAGGCCACATCATGACTTTCTCTCCTTTTATACCCATAGCAGCCATTGATGCAGAGCTATTCTTTGCAGCATGAGATGGTGCATTGTCATGCATGAAGATGATTTTATCATGGAAAGCATAGTTTTTCCTTCTGTACCAGGGAAGAAAGTGGTCAGTCAAAAACTCCACATACTTTGCAGAGGTCATCTTTACACCTACACATGACTGCACCACCGCCTTGTTGACGTCGCAGCATTGTTGGAACAGGGTGGCCGTCCACCAACCATCCATTACTCCATCCATCTTGACCATCCAGGGATGCATGGCACTCATCAGTGAACAGGACTGCTTGAAAATTAGTCTTCATGTATTTTTCTGCCCAATGCAGCCATTTCTGCTTGTGAACATTGGTTAGTGGTGACTGAATAGAAGGTTTATACACAGTTGCAAGACTCTGGAGGACTCTACACCCTTATGTCTGTGGGACTCCAGAGGCACCAGCAGCTTTAAACATCTGTTTGCTGCTATGTAATGTAATTTTAGCAGCAGTTTTGTGACAGTAATGTAGTACTGTGTAAAGATCCAAATTCTACCTACTGTAAAAGCCCAAAAGACAACTAAGCCACATGTGAACAAGGTGGTGGAGACTGTAACTGTAAGCTTTTAATAGCTAAAAAGGGTACTCTGCCCCTAGACATCTTATACCCAGCCAAAGGATAGGGCATAAGATGTCTGACCGCAGAGGTCCCGCCGCTGGGGACCCCTGCGATCTCGGGTGCAGCTCCCCAGTCATCTGGTGCACGGAGCGAACTCCGCTCCATGCCGGATGACTGGTGATGCGGGGCGGAGGCTCGTGACGTCAATGTTACGCCCCACTCGTGATGTCACAGCCACTCCCCCTAAATGCAAGTCTATGGGAGGGGGCGTGACGGCCATCACGTCGTCTCCCATAGACTTTCATTGAGGGGGAGTGGCTGTGATGTCATGAGCGGGTGTGGCCATGACGTCACAAGCCTCCAGTGCTGCACGTGAAGCTCTAAACAAACGCCAGGTGCAGCAGGGAGATCGGGGATAAGATGTCTAGGAGCGGAGTACCCCTTTAAGTGTCCTCCTATCCAAGTTCACCTTATAAAAATATCTTCTGCATAGTTATGGCCTACCTGTCATTCGTCCTCTTTTAAATAAGCTCAAAGGAAAAGCAGTAGAACTGCACAGGTAAAATGTTGGCAATTCCTACCTGTTCAATGAAAAGACAATGAAATTCTCCTTTATTTTCTGCAATACAAATGTACAACCTGTTTTACAACTTGTTTCGCTTTGTTTAGTTGACTTTTTGGTTGCTTTTTGTGTTACTGCTTATTCTGGCTCCAAGAGTTAGTTGTATCGTAAGTTGAAAAAGCAATGAAAATGTAACGTAAAAAAAAAATTAAACACGTTTGTAACTGGTCTTAATTAAAAATGTGTTACTGTGGAGTTTATGATACTTCCTTACAGGGGAATAGCTGAAGTAGTGGCTTTCAGCTGGTGTGCCATAGCATTTTGGTGGGGAAGATAGTGACAAAATGCGTTAGGACACTGATGGCTTAGCACCACCACACGAGTCATAGCGTGTGCTAATCATTGAAGTCTGTAGGCTTCTGGCATCATTGTGCCACTAAATGGTTGGAAGCGTCTCTTTTCTGGGCCACACACAGTGAGTGAAATAATCCTGTGCTTCCAGAAGGCAGCCTCTAGTGACGACGGTGACTGCAGGGGAACCCAGAAGGTGAAAATGTTTATTTTAAAATCTTGATGATGGAGCCCTACTTTTAGGGGGATCTTATCAACAGGGAGCAAGCTACCTTTAGGAGGCCCTACTGACAGGGGGCTAGACACCTACATAGGGGGGTCTACCTACACAGGGCAAACTTCTGCTAGAAAAGTGCAAAGCCTTAGATGTTTGTATAGCTGGCTGTGCAAAAAAGAGTCCTGACTGAAAGAAATCCTCATGGTGGTCTGGACCAGATGGAAAAGAAAAAGGAAAGCAAACTACTCAGTGGATGTATCAGGACTGTAATCCACATGGCTAACACAGGTATTGTGCATTGCCTTTCTTTAGCCCCTTTTTTGTCTTTTGTACAAAATTATTTTGTAGATGTGCCTGAGGTATAAGATTTATTGTGAGCGATGTCCCAGGGTGGCAAATGTTAAAGACTAAAGGCTCATGGGCTTCTATGCAAAAGTTTAGCTTGAGTCCTCCTCCCACCAAATCCGACAAAACTAAATCTAGTGTAAGGGGGTGCCTTTGTCTCTATATAGGTTCAGGTCACAGAGGAGTGACCAATATCTTTCAGACATTTATATCCTTTGAATTTGCCATAATTGACTAAGTTAGTAAATGCTACAGTGATCTCCTGACTTGCCGTATTTGCATGTGACCACAGCAGCCAGTCACAGGTAACAGCAATGATGCCAGTCAGTACAGTACATGTCCACTGCGGGCATCACTGGGGCAATGTTAACAGGTGCCAGTGTAAAACCCCAAGACCCCAGGGTGGGGGATTAATGCTTGTATGTTGTCTGTCCATTTCATGTTGCATGTTGTCTGACCAAAAACTTTTTTATATGTTATATACAAAAAAATATCAAAAGTTTGATCAGTCAGGATCTGAATGTTCAGACTCTGACTGATCAGCAGAACAAGCCTGGAGAAGTGCTAAGTGTGTTCTGTCCCAGCTTTGACTCATGTTATAGTTTCATAATGTAAGTCTATGGGACCGTCCTGCTTCCATAGACACAGAGTGGGGAGTGAAGCATGCAGAATCAGATTCCGCTGACAACAGGCAGAGGACAGGCTTCTTTCTGCTATTGGCACCCGCCAGTAACGACTGAAATCGAAGATCACTACTATGCCAGCCATTTCCCATTTTTTTTTTCAAAGTTTTGCCACTCTAGTAATGTCAGTGGGAATGGTATTCTTTTTGTTATAGGCCTTGTCGACTCCTGTATGGTTGTGGTCTGGTCAGTCCAAATTACAGTCTGCCAGAATCTGTAAGGCTAAGTTTCCACTTGTTTTTTTTTCTGTCAGTTTTTGGATATCTGCCGCTGCAGTTTTTGAGCCAAAGCCAGAAGTGTATTCAGAAGGAATAGGACATTTAAAGGAAGGACTTACACTTCTCCTCCATTATGGATCCACTTCTAACTTTGGCTATAAAAACTGCAGCGGCAGATATCAAAAAACTGCCAGAAAAAAAACAAGTGGAAACTTAGCCTCAGGGTGTTGTCAGACATATTATTATTTTCCCCTTTCCGCAAAACACCATTTATAAATGGCGCAGCAGCACAGCAGAGGTATAATGAAAGCTCAGGAGCTCGCATCATACCCGCATGGTCCCTTCTGCTATCAGCAGCCAGGATCCGTAGCTAATGCCGGACATCACTGATTAGGCCAGTGTCCGGCATTAACCCTTTAGACGCCATGATCAAAGTTGATCACAGAGTCTAAAAGTGCCAAATCTGTCGGGGCCGGTGCTCTCATCATGTCCAGCAGGTCCCGGCTGCTATGAGCAGATGCTGTGATCTGCAGTAATTCTAGCGTTCTAATGGATGATTGCATAGCACTGAACAGTATAAGCAATCAAATTATTGCTATAAATAGTACCCTATTGAGACGTAAAACGTGTAAAAAAAAGTTTAAAAAAGTTAAACAAAATGTGAGAAATCCCCATCCCCAATAAAAATGTAAATCGCTCCTCATTCCAATTTTACCCCCCCAAAACGTAAAAATGTTTATAAACATATTTGGTATTGCCGCATGCGTTAATGTCCTAACTATCAAAATATAATGTTAATGATCCTGTACAGTGAACGGTGGAAACGTTAAAAAAAAGAAAAAAAAAAAAGAAAAGAAAGTTCAAAATTGCCGTGTTTTAGCCACATCACATTCCCCAAAAAATAAAAATAAAATGCAATCAAATGGTCACATATACGCAAAAGTAGTACCAAAAAGACCTACAGATTACGGCCCTCATACATTCCCATATGTGAAAAGATGAGTAAGTTATAGGTGGTTAAAATAGGGCAAATTTAATACTTATTTAATACTTTTTTTTTAAAGCAGTACATAAATACAAACATGTAAACATGGGTATGATTTTAATTGTATTGACCTACAGAATAAATAGTACATGTCATTTTTACCATTAAGTGTACAGAGTGAAAACAAAAATCTCAAAAATTTCGGTTTTCTTTTCCATTTCCTCACACAAATAATAATTTGTTGGGTTTGCTGTACATTTGTCATGATTCGGCTTACAGGTAGTGGATCCTCTGTGTCAGCGAGGGATTGGCGTGGACCGTGCTGGTGGACCGGTTCTAAGAGGCTACTGGTGTTCACCAGAGCCCGCCGCAAAGCGGGATGGTCTTGCTGCGGCAGTAGCAACCAGGTCGTATCCACTAGCAACGGCTCAACCTCGCTGACTGCTGAGAAGGCGTGGGACAGAAGGACTAGGCAGAGGCAAGGTCAGACGTGGCAGAAGGTCGGGGCAGGCGGCAAGGTTCGTAGTCAAGATGGATAGCAGGAGTTCAGGTAACACAGGCTTTGGACAACACTAAACGCTTTCACTGGCACAAGGCAACAAGATCCGGCAAGGGAGTGCAGGGGAAGTGATGTGATATAGCCAGGGAGCAGGTGGAAGCCAATTAAGCTAATTGGGCCAGGCACCAATCATTGGTGCACTGGCCCTTTAAGTCTCAGAGAGCTGGCGCGCGCGCGCCCTAGAGAGCGGAGCCGCGCGCGCCAGCACATGACAGCAGGGGACCGGGACGGGTAAGTGACTTGGGATGCGATTCGCGAGCGGGCGCGTCCCGCTGTGCGAATCGCATCCCCGACGGCCATGTCAGTGCAGCGCTCCCGGTCAGCGGGACCGACCGGGGCGCTGCAGGGAGAGAGATGCCGTGAGCGCTCCGGGGAGGAGCAGGGACCCGGAGCGCTCGGGGTAACAGTACCCCCCCCTTAGGTCTCCCCCTTTTTTTGTCCGACAACTGCTTAACCTGGGACGAGGACACCGGGAAAGAATGGAGGGTTTCCTCAACGGCAGGCAGTACAGCAGGAGTGGGAATGGGGAGGGAGGGCAGAGGGTGAAGCTTGGCACGGGGCAGGGTGACACCAGGACGGGGGCCATGAGGAGGTACTGAGGCTTGCCTGACGGGACTGGGAGGGGGGGAGAGGCATTTCTTGTGGCAAGCAGAGTCCCAGTTCTTGATCTCCCCGGTGGTCCAGTCAAGGGTGGGAGAATGAAGCTGGAGCCATGGCAGACCGAGGAGGACCTCAGAGGTGCAGTTGGGGAGGATGAAGAATTCAATCCTTTCGTGGTGGGGTCCAATGCACATTAAGAGGGGGTTTGTGCGGTAACGCACAGTGCAATCCAATCTAACTCCGTTGACCGCGGAAATGTAGAGCGGCTTGACGAGACGAGTCACCGGGATGCAGAACTTATTCACCAAAGACTCCAAAATGAAATTCCCAGAGGCACCAGAGTCCAAGCAGGCCACGGCTGAGAGGGAGGAATTGGCTGAAGGAGAAATCCGCACGGGCACCGTGAGACGTGGAGAAGCAGACTTTGAACCAAGAGACGCCACACCCACGTGAGCTGGGTGCGTGCGTGCGTTTCCCAGACGTGGAGGACGAATAGGGCAATCCACCAAGAAATGCTCGGTACTGGCACAGTACAGACAAAGATTTTCTTCCCTACGGCGATTCCTCTCTTCCTGGGTCAGGCGAGACCGATCCACTTGCATGGCCTCCTCGGCGGGAGGCCCAGGCGTAGATTGCAAAGGATGCTGTGGGAGAGGTGCCCAGAGATCTAAGTCTTTTTCCTGGCGGAGCTCCTGATGTCTCTCAGAAAAACGCATGTCAATGCGGGTGGCCAAATGGATAAGTTCTTGCAGGTTGGCAGGAATCTCTCGTGCGGCCAGCACATCCTTGATGCTACTGGATAGGCCTTTTTTAAAGGTCGCGCAGAGAGCCTCGTTATTCCATGATAATTCGGAAGCAAGAGTACGAAATTGGATGGCGTACTCGCCCACTGAAGAATTACCCTAGACCAGGCTCAGCAGGGCAGTCTCGGCAGAAGAAGCTCGGGCTGGTTCCTCGAAGACACTACGGACTTCAGCGAAGAAGGACTGGACTGTGGCTGTGGCAGGATCATTGCGGTCCCAGAGCGGTGTGGCCCAAGACAAGGCCTTTCCTGAAAGAAGGCTCACTACGAACGCCACCTTAGACCGTTCTGTAGGAAACAAGTCCGACAACATCTCCATATGCAGGGAACATTGAGACAGAAATCCACGGCAGAGTCTAGAGTCCCCATCAAATTTGTCCGGCAGGGACAAGCGGAGGCTAGGAGCGGCCACTCGCTGCGGAGGAGGTGCAGGAGCTGGCGGAGGAGATGGTTGCTGCTGTAGCAGAGGCAGAAGTTGCTGTAACGTGGCGGTCAACTGCGACAGCTGCTGTCCTTGTTGGGCAATTTGCTGCGATTGCTGAGCGACCAACGTGGTAAGGTCAGCGAGACTTGGCAGCGGCACCTCAGCGGGATCCATGGCCGGATCTACTGTCACGATTCGGCTTACAGGTAGTGGATCCTCTGTGTCAGCGAGGGATTGGCGTGGACCGTGCTGGTGGACCGGTTCTAAGAGGCTACTGGTGTTCACCAGAGCCCGCCGCAAAGCGGGATGGTCTTGCTGCGGCAGTAGCAACCAGGTCGTATCCACTAGCAACGGCTCAACCTCGCTGACTGCTGAGAAGGCGTGGGACAGAAGGACTAGGCAGAGGCAAGGTCAGACATAGCAGAAGGTCGGGGCAGGCGGCAAGGTTCGTAGTCAAGATGGATAGCAGGAGTTCAGGTAACACAGGCTTTGGACAACACTAAACGCTTTCACTGGCACAAGGCAACAAGATCCGGCAAGGGAGTGCAGGGGAAGTGATGTGATATAGCCAGGGAGCAGGTGGAAGCCAATTAAGCTAATTGGGCCAGGCACCAATCATTGGTGCACTGGCCCTTTAAGTCTCAGAGAGCTGGCGCGCGCGCGCCCTAGAGAGCGGAGCCGCGCGC
This sequence comes from Hyla sarda, assembly GCF_029499605.1. Taxonomy (NCBI): domain Eukaryota; kingdom Metazoa; phylum Chordata; class Amphibia; order Anura; family Hylidae; genus Hyla; species Hyla sarda. Next base: position 152,251,802 of record NC_079197.1, read on the forward strand.
GCCAGCACATGACAGCAGGGGACCGGGACGGGTAAGTGACTTGGGATGCGATTCGCGAGCGGGCGCGTCCCGCTGTGCGAATCGCATCCCCGACGGCCATGTCAGTGCAGCGCTCCCGGTCAGCGGGACCGACCGGGGCGCTGCAGAGAGAGAGACGCCGTGAGCGCTCCGGGGAGGAGCAGGGACCCGGAGCGCTCGGCGTAACAACATTTTATGGTAAAATTAGTGATGTCATTACAAATTTCAATTGGTCAGGCAAAAAACAAGCCCTCATATGGGTCTGTGGATGGCAATATAAAAGAGTTATGGTTTCTAGAAGGTGAGGGGAAAAAAACGAAAATACTAAAATAAAATTTGGCCTTCTAAAAGTCATAACTTTTTAACTTTTTTATCCACAGATTGGCTTGTTACCTTGCATGATCAATTGTACTTTTTAAAGACATCTTTTACTTTACCATGTATGACGCTACCAAAAAATATTATTTTGTGGGGAAATTGTTTCCTTTTTACACAGTACACTTTATGGTAATAACGACATATTCTTTTTATTCTGTGGGTCAATACGATTAAAATAATACCCATGTTTACATGCTTAGCTATTATAGATCCACTTTTAAACAAAATTTGTATGTTTTAAATCATCCTATTCTGACCAGACCAGATAAGAGGACCCTGTTATGAAGCCCGGAGCAGGTAAGGGGACCTCCATCCACCACCTTTGCTGATCTAAACCCCGCAGCCGTGCCGCGGGCGATCAGATCACCCATAAAAAGCACCACACTGCCGCAGATGCTGTGATCTGTATTTATCACGGCATCTGAGGGGTTAATGGTGTACATTAGTGCTATCGCTACTTTTTAAAGACATCTTTTACTTTACCATGTATGACGCTACCAAAAAATATTATTTTGTGGGGAAATTGTTTCCTTTTTACGTAGTACACTTTATGGTAATAACGACATATTCTTTTTATTCTGTGGGTCAATACGGTTAAAATAATACCCATGTTTACATGCTTAATTATTATAGATCCACTTTTAAACAAAATGTGTATGTTTAAAATCATCCTATTCTGACCAGACCAGATAAGAGGACCCTGTTATGAAGTCCGGAGCAGGTAAGGGGACCTCCATCCGCCACCTTTGCTGATCTAAACCCCGCAGCCGTGCCGCGGGCGATCAGATCACCCATAAAAAGCACCACACTGCCGCAGATGCTGTGATCTGTATTTATCACGGCATCTGAGGGGTTAATGGTGTACATCAGTGCTATCGCTGATGTCCGCCACTACCGGTGGGTCCCCAATTGCTGAAAGCAGTCGGGACCTGCAGTGCTTGAAGCGGTGGATGTAAATGTACGTCCTGGTCTGCTAAGTTCTATCGCATCAGGATGTACATATGTGTCCATTGTCGTTAAGGGGTTAAATACATTTCTGGCTTTGGCTTAAAAACTGCAGTGGCAGCACAGCCTTAAACTTCAGGATCTAGGTGAGCTTGTTTATCTAGCGTAGAAAAGTAGATACGCTTCATAGACAAAAGCATTGGGACAGACCTCTTACAGGGGTATTACAGCCATAGACATCTTATCCCTTATCCAAAGGATAGGGGATAAGATGTCTGATCGTGGGGGGCCCACCGATGGGACCTTTGTGATCTCCGTGCAGCACCTGTCATTCTCTGCCAGGCTGCTGCTCCAGTCCCGGAAACCTCTGAGTTTCCGGGACTGGAGACATGACATAATGCCACGCCCCCTTGTGACATCACATCATGCCCCCCTCCATTCATGTCTATGGGAGGGGGCGTGACAAAATACCCTTTTAATCATTGAGTTCAAATGTTGACCTGCTAAGAGCCTAGACTTCAACCGCATTGAACACCTTTGGGATGAAATAGAAAGGAAATTCTAAGCCAGGTCCTGTCATCCAATATCAGTGTCTAACATCATAAATGCTCTTCTGAAAAAACAGGCAAAAATTCAGGCACACTCCAAAATCTTGTAGAAACTCTTCCCAGAAGAATAAAGGCCCAATGGTTTTATAATGGAATCTCCTAAAAGCTCCTTAGGTTTATCGTGTAGGTGCCCCAATGGTTTTATTGACAGGGTGTGCTTCACTCTCTGACCAAATAGAATTGCATGGTCAGAGGTTTTGGGCATTCTTTCCAATATCCTCCCTTATAGAGTCCCGAGGGACCCGGTATACTGTCTGCTGGGTCATAAGCCTGCAAGCATGCCGTTCCGTACGTTTAAGTTGTTCCAATTCGTACTCTTGGCTACCCGTATTTACATAGCTTCCCAGTGGAGAAAGACGGACCTATTGGTGGCAGGGGTAATTAACAGGATTAATACCATTATGCTTAATGAGAAACTGACAGCCATCAGGGAAGACTCGGTGGACCTGTTCACTAGAGTGTGGGAGCCTTGGCTCTCTTCTACCTATTGCCCAGATATGACTCATACCTTCACGCTGTACTGATGTGGCATTGGGGGGGAATATCGGGTTTTATATTCTTTATTGCCTGTAGTTGTATTCGGGGCCAGTGGGAGAATGTAGTGTCATATGCCTATATAACTTCATTGTGTACTCCAATCTTATATTGTAATTTTACCTTATGTACCTGGATATTGTTATCTGTTTCCGGGTCTACGGACCTATTGTTTTTCTTCATTGTATTTTAATATGTTCTTATGCATATCATCAATAAAGCTTCATTGTTTGATGGTTAGAATTGCATTATACAAAGTGCCCAGACCTCCTTATGACCTTTACACATTTCCCTTGAGATCTTTAAATAATATACAGTGACCCCCCTGACCTACGATGGCCCCGAGATACGATCATTTCAACATACGATGGCCTCTCAGAGACCATCACATGGTGAAGGCAGCATCAACATACGATGCTTTTGTATGTCGGGGCCATCGCATAAACGGCTATCCTGCAGCGCAGACTGCTTCAGCTGCCACCGGATAGCCGTTTACGGTGCCCCGTGTGGTCGGCTGACGATCACTTACCTGTCCTCGGGGCTCCGGCGCATCCTCTTCGGGATCTCCTGCATCGTCGGCGCTCTCCATCGTTTTCATCACGTCGCTGCGCACGTGGTCCCGTCATCCAATAGGAGAGGCGTGCGTAACAACGTGATGGCGGCGACGGAGAGCGAGGATGCCGGGGAAGCAGAGGCCTTGCCGGAGCATCGGGGACACCCCGGGGATGCAGCGACAGCGATGGAAAGCGACATCCAGGGCAGCGGTGACGAGCGGTGACGGTCTGGAGCGGCGGGGACAGGTGAGTATAACCTCCAACACCAGTGGTCTTCAACCTGCGGACCTCCAGATGTTGCAAAACTACAACTCCCAGCATGCCCGGACAGCCGTTGGCTGTCCGGGCATGCTGGGTGTTGTAGTTTTGCAACATCTGGAGGTCCGCAGGTTGTAGACCACTGTCCTATACTTTACATTGCACGGATCCCTCAACATACGATGGTTTCAACAAACGATGGTCCATTTGGAACGGATTACCATCGTATGTTGAGGGACCACTGTAATTGAAAGTGCTGATTGTGAGAATGATAATAATTTTGTCAGGCAGGTTTCTTTTCACGTGTGTAAAATGAGCAACCTATGTAAAAGGTTATTCCCTAGAAAGCTGCCATTTTATGCTGACTACTTTGGAATAATGATTATTTCTATTGAAAGGTTACAACCCCTTTTCTCCATAGAGACTTATTGTTTACAAACAACATGTTATAAAAACACATTTCTGTTACGGGCATCACATTTATTTTTAAAGGGCAACACAAGTAAACCAATCGATGCCAGAACAGCCATTAGTGCTACATTGACCATTTGCATTTAGGAAAATCCACATTGTTCTAAGAAGTAAAATTCTAATATGAGGACCATTCTTAGGATTACATTGACATTGTTGCTAATCTGTGAAGGCGCCTGTCAGACCACCAGGTTTGGTTGTAGACCTGGGACACCATATTCCCAAAGACCATTCTACATGAGCGGAGATGTTGTTATAGGTGGGCTGTTTGATATACATATTTATTATAAAACTGAAGCTTTTAACTTTTCAAGTCCTCCGCATCTTCAAGCTCGAAAGATAAGGTGAGAATGGATTAATCCAGGTTTGTCTACTCCGGGAAAGTAAATTCCTAACTAAAACCATTGGTTTGTATTATGGTAAAATATGAAAATTTGTCATTATTTTCATGCAGAAATTTCGATCACTGGCTGTGCTAAAGACAAGTATGCCATCTACTGGATTGCAACATAAAAACATATTAATAACAGTAAAATTAAGTAATTGTTTTTACACTTTCGTTCTGCTGGCAGTTTAAAGGCAAAGGTTCTACGGTATGGAGGGTCCAAAGTTATACCGTTTGGCCATATTTGCGTTAGCCAAAGCCTGTGCAATGCCTGGTAATGTTCATTTTTATGGAACCCTCGCACACCCCTCATTTTAGAGAATTTATCATTGCCTGTGTAAATCAAGTTATTTTAATGCCAATTTACCCGTGCATATGTCATGTGTCCTTCCCCTACATTTATCAAAAAGGTGCCTGGTTTATATAAAAAAAAAAAAAAAGATAAAAAGCTTAGATCTAAGCAAGTTTTAAAGGGGTACTCCGGTGCTTAGACATTTTATCCCCTATCCAAAGGATAGGGGATAAGATGCCTGATCGCGGGGGTCCCGCCACTGGGGACCCCCGTGATCTTGCACGCGGCACCCCGTTATAATCAGTCCCCGGAGCATGTTCGCTCCGGGTCTGATTACTGCCGATCACAGTGCCGGAGCGTTGTGACGTCAAAGCTCCGCCCTGGGTGACGTCCCACTCTGCCCCCCCTCAATGCAAGCCTATGGGAGGGGGCGTGACACGCTCTGGGGACTGATTATAGCGGGGTGCAGCGTGCAAGATCACGGAGGTCCCCAGCAGTGGAACCCCAGCAATCAGGCATCTTATCCCCTATCCTATGGATAGGGGATAAGATGTCTAAGCGCCAGAGTACCCCTTTAAAGTATGGCATTGGCCAGAGTGAGTTTGCACAAACATTTCTGCTGTTGCGGGCATTTTTTTTTGTTTTTTTAAAGGTTGCATACGATTAAACAAAAACACAGTTCACTTCATATAGAGCACATTAGGAAAAGGAGTGAAAATTGAAAAGTCGCTAAATTTTTCCACAAATTGAGACAAAGGAACACAAAAGAAGTGGTGTGCACTGTGATAAATTCACCCCATAGCCCTTATTGCAGACCTGCATAAACATATTGGAGCAGATTTACTATTGCATGTGCGCCAAAATAATGGTGTGATGTTCACAAAAAAGTGGTAACGTGTTCTAGACACTTTTTAGACACATTTGACCATTGTCTGTTAAAGGGGCATAGCTTATCGGAAAGGGAACATGATGGTGCTAAAAGACTGGTGGCCTACATGTACCAAAAAATTTGCCAAAATATGGAAACCCTACTTAAGGATAGGATTGTGGAACATCTAAAACCCCATGAATTGCAAGATGAAAATCAAAGATATGTAACAGGGTTGATGTTCCTGGAGGGATACGCCAAATGGAAAAGGATTTAGGTAAACTAGAAGAATGGTCAGAACTCTGGCAACTGAAATTTAATGTGGATAAGTGCAAAATAATGCACCTGGTGCATAAAAAACCTTGGGCAGAATATAGAATATTTGACACAGTCCTGACCTCAGAATCTGAGGAAAGGGATTTAGTAGAAATTATTTCAGAAGACTTAAAGGTAAGAAGACAATGTAATAGAGCAGCAGGAAACGCTAGCAGAATGTCTGGATGTATAGGGAGAGGTATAAGCAGTAGAGGGAAGTGCTCATGCCGCTGTACAGAACATTGGTGAGACATCACTTTGAGTATTGTGCGCAGTACTGGAGGCCGTATCTCCAGAAGGATATAGATACTCTAGAGAGAGTTCAGAGAAGAGCTACTAAACTAGTACATGGATTGCAGGATAAAACTTACCAGGAAAGGTTAAAGGACCTTAACATGTATAGAAGAAAGAAGAGACAGAGGGGATATGATAGAGACTTTTACATGCATAAAGGGAATCAATAAGTACTGGAAGGATTAAGATTTTGACATAGAAGTAATTTACAAATCTGTTTAACTTTCTGGCACCAGTTTTCCAGCAGAGTACCCCCTTTAAGTAAACAGCCATAAATCTGGCACATTAACCCCTTAAGGACTCAGCCCATTTGGGCCTTAAGGACTCAATTTTTTTTTACGTTTTTGTTTTTTCCTCCTCGCCTTCAAAAAATCATAACTCTTTTATATTTTCATCCACAGACTAGTATGAGGGCTTGATTTTTTTGCGCGACCAGTTGTCCGTTGTAATGTCATCACTCACTTTACCATAAAATGTATGGCGCAACCAAAAAAATACTATTTGTGTGGGGAAATGAAAAAGAAAACCGCAATTTTGCTAATTTTGGAAGGTTTCGTTTTCACGCCGTACAATTTACGGTAAAAATGACATGTGTTCTTTATTCTTTGTTCAATAGGAATAAAATGATACCCATGATTATATACTTTTCTATTACTTTTGCGCTTAAAAAAAATCGCTAACTTTTTAACCAAATTAGTACGTTTAAAATCCCCCCCTTCTTCATTTTTTCTTATAAGCAGCGGTATGAGAGCTCATTTTTTGCACCTTGATCTTTACTTTTTATTGATACTATATTTGCTTATATAAAACTTTTAATCCATTTTTTATAAAAACATTTTTGGGAATAAAATGTTATTAAAAAAAAAGCAGCTATTTTGGACTTTTTTTTTTTAACGTTCACGCCGTTCACCGTACGGCATCATTAACATTTTTTTTTTATATTTCAAATATTTATGCACACGGCGATACCAAATATGTATATTAAATATTTTTTTTGTAACACTTTTTGGGGGTGAAATAGGGAAAATGGGACAATTTACGTTTTTATTGGGGGAGGGGGGTTTTCAAATTTTTTTTACTTTATTTTTTTACTTTTTTTTACTTTTATTTTTACACTTTGATAGTCCCCATAGGGGACTATTTATAGCAATCATTCGGTTGCTAATACTGTTCAGTGCTATGTATAGGACATAGCACTGATCAGGGTTATCGGTCATCTTCTGCTCTGGTCTGCGGGAAGGCAGATCAGAGCAGAAGACACCAGGAAGGCAGCGGAGGCAGGTGAGGGGACCTCCGTCTGCTATGCTGGATGATTGGATCGCCGCGGCAGTGCTGCGGGCGATCCGATCAACCATTTTAGTGACCGCGATGCTGCAGATGCCTTGATCTGTATTGATCACGGCACCTGAGGGGTTAATGGCGGACATCCGCAGCATTACCGGCGGGTCCTTTGCTGCGATCAGCAGCTGGGACCTGCCACGCATGATCCGGGCATCACTCCGATGCTCGCGGTTATGCTTAGGACATAAATGTACGTCCTGGTGCGTTAAGTACCAGCTCACCAGGACGTACATTTACGTCCGGCGTCATTAAGGGGTTAAGAAGTGTCTTAAGAATTAGAAAGTGTTCAACCATTGATTCCTGCAAAGTAAGTATATGGGAGGAGCAGGTTGTGCACACATCCCTCTCATGGCTCTAACACAGGTAGTGATAGTTAATAATAGTTGCTGGTGTGTTTACATCCATGTAAATTGATCACTACATACATTGACACTTGTGATATTTTCAGCATGCTCTTAGAAGACTTTTATAATTTCCTAAGTTTGGTGTTCGCAGTGGATGAAATTAATCTTAACCCAAACATTTTACCTAATGTGACTCTGGGCTACAATGTTTACGATTCTTATGTCGACCTCTTTAGAACTATACAAGGGGCTGTTCGGATCTACTCAGGAAATACCAAACAATATCCAAATTACAACTGTGATAAGTATGGCGTCCTCGCCGCTGTCATTGAGGGAATGGCATCTAGCTTCTCTATACAATATGCCAATATTTTTGGAATCTATAAATACCCACAGGTAAGTAAATACGTAAAGGGCCATTGCAGTTTCAGTGTTGTTAACAGGATTTGCAGATTGACCAGCTCAATTGTGTGGTTTGATCATTTAATATTTGCACCTCTTTGGTAAATGATCCATACAAATAGAAGAGAATTGAAAACTGTGGAAAGTTTGTCATAGTCATGGATTTCATTTTTTTCCAAGAGAATTCTACATTTTATAATTACTTATGGTATTGGTGGATATTCTGCCCCTAGTACTACTGTCCTTCTGGCAATTTTAACGAATAATATTTTCTAAAGAATCTAAATGGTGATTCTTACCCTTTGTATCTACTATTAACAAGTGGTGGTACTAAAAAAAATATAGTATACAGTGGCCCCTCAACTTATAATGGCCTCAGGTTTCAATATTCTCAACATACAATGGTCTATTCTGGACCATTGAAACTTAAAACCATACCCAACATACAATGATATGGACTGTCCAGATCTTCGAAACTTGTCAATGGCTGAAAGGACCGACCAATCGTAATGGGCATTCACTGGTAAAACCTATGTATTACTGAGGTGCATGCACTGAATGCGCCCCCTACAGTACAGGGAGGTATTACATGTTCTGTACTACTCTTTACCTGTACCAGATTTAGTTGCTCATTTGGACACCAGGTGAGGGTGGTTTTATGAGTAGGAACTCCACCAATTAGACATATATGGAATATTCCAGAAAAGGAGCCTTTTGTGTGAAACATAAATCAGTCCGAGGAGTTAGGAAGGATCTCTCCCCAAGGATTCTCCCCAAGGACCTGGCATACTAAAATCCGTACACCATATATAGCTGTTAGCCATTCCATAGCACTCACATGACTGGCTATGGGTATTATCACTTTAAAGGGGTACTCCGGTGGGGGGGGGGGGGGAATGAAAATCAACTGGTGCCAGTATGTTAAACAGATTTGTAATTTGTATTACTTCTATTTAAAAATCTTAACCCTTCCAGTACTTATCAGCTGCTATATGCTCCAGAGGAAGTTCTTAATTTCTTTTCTGTCTGTCCACAGTGCTCGATGCTGACACCTCTGTCCATGTCAGGAATTGTCCAGTGTATGAGCAAATCCCCATAGAAAACCTCTCCTGCTCCGGACACTTCCTGACATGGACAGAGGTGTCAGCAGAGAGCACTATGGTCAGACAGAAAATAAATTCAAAAAGAAAAGAACTCCATGTGGAGCATAAAGATAAGTACTGGAAGGATTAAGATTTTTTTAATATAAGTAATTTACAAGTCTGTTTAACTTTCTGGCATTAGTTGATTTAAAAAAAGATTTTTCCACTGGAGTGCCCCTTTAAAGCTCCTGATCTGGTAGAGACCCCAATCAAAATAATGTTGTGTAACAAACAGTTGGTGCAAGAATAAAAAAAAAAAACAATTGCTATATCTATTTGGTTTGGGATATGAACGCCCATGATCACTCTATGTATTAATTTTGCAGGTTAGTTTTATGTCACAAGAACCATTACAAAGCAACAAGCTATATTTCCCATTCTTCTATCGGACAGTACCAAGTGAAAAGACAGTATATTCTGCAATAATAGCATTACTGAAGCACTTTGGTTGGTTGTGGGTTGGGATCCTATATCCAGATGATGACGGCAGCATAAATGCTATAAAGATTATTAAGAACATGATAGAGGAAAATGGAGGCTGCATTGAATTTATTAAACTTGTACCTTCCATTAATGACTTTACTCCGGAAAGAATCAAAGACATAGAGCAAACCATTGCCAAATCCACCGTAAATGTCATACTCGTCTATGGATCCAAAAATTATGTCTATTACTTAGAGTTAAATGTCCATGTAACAAGCATTCCTGGAAAAGTCTGGATCCACACAGCAGAGTCCAGTTTCCGAATATTTAACTTGGAAAATGACACCAGTGTGAATGGTTCGTTGAGGTTTATTATGCATAAAAATGAGAACCCAGAATTTATTAAGTTTGTAAAGAAAGTGGATCCAAATAGATTCCCGCCAGGACGGACGTTTACAACCTGGTGGGATGAATTATGTGAAAATCGTTGTCCATTTAACCCAAGGAGAAGAAACTGCACAGGAGTGGAGAGTGGACGGCAAATAATGTACTCACATTGCAATCTGCGATTCACGGGCATGAGTTACATTGTATATAATTCTGTCTACACAGTGGCTCATGCATTGCACGAAATGTATCAGGAAATACCATTGAGCGAAAGGTTGCGTGATGTAAATAAACTCAAATTTCAAGATTTAAAAGGTTGGAAGGTAAGGTTGGAAGGTTCTAAGGTCTAACTATTTAACAGTGATATATAGTTCATATAGTGTCTTCAAATCCTCTCCTCATATTATGTCCTCACATCTCATGCTAATATCCGGAACACATATCCCACCCTCATATTCCGACCTCATAATCTAACCTAATATCCTCATATCCCATCCTCCGCACCAACTACTTTCTGCACCGGCCTTCCGAACAGTTGCCAGAATGTTTAAAAGTCCTGGACAATCTCTGCAGCTTGAGGGTAATGCGATCTGTAGATGTTCGGAAGTCCATGGACTTGCTTATGACTTCAGACATAAAAAATCCACCTTCACATAAGGGGGCTGAAAGGGTTTATTTGACTGTACTCTACTTGACTTGACTCTGTTTTTAGTTGACATATAAATAATGCGTCCAAACACAGCAGAGAAATGAAAGTCTGGCACTGCCGCCACTATTATATCAGAACTACAAAGGAGCTATTCAAATCCAGCTATGGAGCATGTGGTTACCATAAGCAACGTGATGATGGTGCTCTGCTGAACAGATCTTCGATAATAGTGCACTAATAGAAGTAAACTGCGGCACTCACTACTGACGTAGAATCTTCTGTTTATTGAGTAAGATACATGGTGTATGGGGGGGGGGGACAAGATACATAAGGGGTATACAGTAGACTGGAGGCATTGGATGAAACTTGGTACACATGTTACCTATTGTGCACTAATAGAAGTAAACTGCAGCACTCACCACTGACGTAGAATCTTCTGTTTATTGAGTAAGATACATGGTGTATGGGGGGGGGGGGGGGAAGACAAGATACATAAGGGGTATACAGTAGACTCGAGGCATTGGATGAAACTTGGTACACATATTACTTATTGTGCACTAATAGAAGTAAACTGCAGCACTCACCACTGATGTACTGTTTATTGAGTAAGATACTCACATGATATACAGGGAAAGACATGATACAGCAGGGGTATACAGTAGCCATATGGATGATATGCTGCTGGAACATATATACTGTACATACTGTTTTCACATACATACATATGTTGTTTTTTTTATATAGAATTAAAGGGGTACTTCGCTGTTCAGCGTTTGGAGCAAACTGTTCCAAACGCTGGAGCCAGCACCGGGAGCTGGTGACGTCATAGCCCCACCCCCTCATGATGTCGCACCCTGCCCCCCAATGCAAATCTATGGGAGGGGCGTGACGGCTGTCACGCCCCTCCCATAGACTTGCATTGAGGGGGTGGGACGTGACTTTATGAGGGGGAGGGGTTATGATGTCACCATCTCCCGTCGCTGGCTCCAGCGTTTGGAACAGTTTGTTCCAAACGCTGAGCAGCGGAGTACCCCATTAATGTTGTAAAACACCTTTAATTTTTTTGTTTTGTTTCCCTGATGATGTTTCATCTCTTACAGTTAAATAAATATATCAAAAAAGTCAATTTTACCAACCCATTGGGACAGCACATTTTCTTTAGTGATGGGGAAATCTCAGTTGGATACGATATTTACAATGTTATTCACTATCCAGATTGGACCATCAATTCTCAAAGAGTTGGAAGTTTTGATTCCCATGCGCCACAAGGAAAACAAATCATTTTAAATACATCAGCCATAGTTTGGGAAAATAAATTTACCAATGTAAGTAAATATCAAGGTGGCCTGCCTGCAAGGTCTATGGGGGAGATTTATCAAAACCTGGCCTGCTCCGTGACCCGCTTGTTAATTAAGTAGGTCTCCTTTGTTAAATAGTTAAACATCGGTAGCCCCCCACTTCAGGAAGGTATATCCCTTTATCAGGTAGGCAGGTAGGGTTCCCCTAGTAAATAATGTCCCAGATAGATATGTGCCCCCAGTTGAAAGGGTGGGCTCCCCCAGTAGGTGGACAAAGCCCCAGATAGATATGACCCCCATCAGGTAGGGCTCCCCCATATGAAGACAGGTCCCCAGATAGATATGACCCCATCAGGTAGGGCTCCCCAGTAGGTAGACATGCCCCCAGATAAATATGATCCCCATCACTGATGGGGGTCATATCTATCTAGGGGCATGTCTACCTACTGGGGAGCCCTACCTGATGATCAGGTAGGGTTTCCCAATAGGTTTATACAGGCCCTCAGATAGATATCACCCCCCGATATTTAAACAATTATGCCCCCTAAGAATATAGTTTTGCCCCTGTTGATCGGGCAGGTCCTCATATTAGGCAAGTTTATCTCACTCACTCAGAATTCACACAGGTCCGCTCACACTGTTACTGTACTTACATCTCCCTGCAGCAGTCTATAACAAGACTTCCTTGCGGGGATGCACGCGATAGGTGATGTCATCACAGGCGCCGCACGGGAGGTCAGCGTCCTGACGTCCTGAGCTGCGTATGCGATGATGTCACGAATCGCGCGCATCCCCTCAAGGAAGTCTCGTTATAGACTGCTGCATGGAGATGTAAGTACAGTAACAGTGTGAGCGGACCTGTGTGAATTCTTCAGGCACTTAGCGCTGCACTTAGGTTTGCCTTTTGGCCAATCAGGAAGCGGGAGGACCCGCTCCCTGATTGGCCAGGAGGAGGATCAGAGTAACAATAGCGAATTTTCATTCGCTATTGTCACACAATGGGCGGGCTCGGGAGCGTGCAATGCTCTGCACCTCGGCCGCCACAGTAAAATTATTTAAAGTTCCTCGGGCGGCCCGGTACCGTTTGATCCACGGCCTGAGGGTTGGGGAACACTGCCCTAGGGGCATGCCAAAAGTTTTAATCAGTGAGGGTTTGGGTGTCCTGACCCTCAGCGATCACTAAAACAAGCAGGAAGAGAAGCACTAATGACCCAGACAATTGTATAGACTTCTATTGTAATTTTTTCTCATTTAGAGTGATCTTTCCTGGGTTGTTCTAGTGATCGGTCAGGGTCTCAACACTTAGACCCTGACTAATTAAAACTTTGGGAGAAGTCTTAGCTGTGAGATCTTTTGAGCAGTCAAAATATTTCAATACGAAGTCAAAGTCAATACAAAGTCATGTAACAAGCTGTTGTGTAAATCTGATATGGTCTTTTTAACAGTTTCAAGCTAAAGATTAGATATAGATTTGATAAAATGAGTATGGTTCACATTATTATTACATTTTGTATTCCAGATACCACGATCCGTGTGCAGTGATGTCTGCCAGCCTGGAACTCGGAAATCTGTCCGGGAAGGACAGCTGGTATGCTGCTATGATTGTCTTCCTTGCCCAGAAGGACAAATATCCAACAAGACAGGTTAGTGTCATGAATAAGTCACGTAGGACAGGGAGGAGAGCATCCTGAGCTTATCCCAAAACCCTCTAAGTCTGCCTACTTGTACAATCGACCTAAATGGCAGCTCACAACTTGGTGCCAGTCCCATCGCTTACTAGGGTGCAGGGACATTATAGTGAAAACAAAAGACAAGAACTGTACAGGTCAGAGACACACAGTCAATAAAACAGAATACAGAAGAACAGCAGGAATACAAAGTAGCACAAAACAGACATCAGGGAAACAAGGTAACAGGAAAATAGTGTACAAACAACAGCCTAAGAACCAAAACCAATGGACTGACATCTGTTTAGCGGAGCACAACAGTAGTGTAACCAAGCCCTTAGAGGTAATCCCTTTCCTAAGGCAGTAGAGTTAGCACGCTATGTCATACATCAACAGTATATTGACAAGTTACAGCATCCACAACATCCAAAGTCAGTTAATGATGGTGTCAAATGTTAGCAGAAATTCCCTCTTATAACATAATACAATAATAATAATATAATAATAATATTAATAATTGTATATTCTATCACTGTAGATGTGGATGTGTGTATCGAGTGCCCTGAGGACAAATGGCCCAATGAGCAGAAGAGAGTGTGTATAGAAAAAGTTCTAGCATTCTTGTCTTATGAAGATCCAATTGGAGTTGTCTTGACTTTTATAGCTATTTTATTCGCTTTGCTTTCTGCTGTAATCCTTGTGATATTTATTAGGAATCGGCACACTCCAATTGTCAAAGCCAACAATCGGGACCTTAGCTACCTCATTTTAGTATCGCTCATGCTTTCTTGCCTCTGTTGTCTTATTTTCATTGAACGTCCAGAAAGGATAACCTGCTTTTTACGTCAAGCTATTTTTGGGATCACGTTTGCTATCTCTGTATCATCACTTTTAGCTAAAACATTGATTGTGGTCATAGCTTTTAATGCCACCAAACCGGGGAAAAACTTAAGGAAGTGGGTGGGGGCCAAAGTCCCAAAATATATTGTCTTTACTTCTTCAACCATTCAGATGTTTATATGTATTATATGGGTATTTGTAATCCCTCCTAACATCTATTATAATAAACAGTCAGAAGTATCACGAATCATAGTTGAGTGTGATAAGACATCAGCTTTTGCTTTCTACATCATATTAGGTTATCTGTGTATTTTGGCTTCTGTTTGTTTTATTGTTGCTTTTTTTGCACGGAAACTACCTGACACTTTTAACGATGCTAAATTAATTACTTTTAGTATGTTAGTTTTCTTTAGCGTTTGGGCTTTCTTCATCCCAACATATCTCAGTGCTAAAGGAACGTCCACAGTGGCTGTTGAGGTATTTGCCATCTTGGCCTCTAGTTCTGGAATGCTTTGTTCCATATTCGCTCCAAAGTGTTATATCATTTTAGTAAAGCCACAGACAAATAGAAGAAACTTTGTATTGAAAGGAACTTTATAAACATTTTAAATGAGCAGAATGGTTGGAGTATGCAGAAATATAAAATCACATCCCTTCCCCATCATCTAACCATACACCTTCCCTTCAATTCCTTGGTTGAACTTGATGGACACATGTCTTTTTTCAACCATGCTAACTATGTAACTATGATTAGATGTTTTAATTGACATCAAACAATGAAGAACATATAATGTTTACAGTACTAGCCTGACACCAAATATTTAGTGGGTTTGGACCTTTCCCAAGTCCATAAGCAAATATGACCAGTTTAAATAAAAAATTAATCTAGAGATATTTTTCAGCCATTGTAGAACAGTGGGACTATCAGACCATCAAGTGTTAAAAAAATGTAATGTTTTAAAACTTTAGATCTTTGGATATACAATAACCAAGACAAGATAGATCTGATTCACAAGGAAATAGTCCCAATCTTTTCTTTCATATTCATACAGCATATAAAATTGAATAAAAGTGAACTAGTCTAAAAACATGACTGACGTGTTTCAGACACAGCGTCCTTAGTCATAGTCATATGACTATGAGTAAGGACGTTGTGTCGAAAAAGGGTCAGTCACGTTTTTATTCAATTTTATATGCTGTATGAATATGAAATAAACGGATTGGGACTATTTCCATGTGAGCTGGATCTCTCTTGTCTTGGAATCTGCTTGGCGTACTCCAGCTTTCCGGGCTCCGAAGTGAGGCATGAACGAGACATTGCAGGTGCGGTGAGCTGAATATTTGCTTGCTTCTATATGATATACAATAACATATTAAATAGGACATTGTGTTATATTTGTATGATTTACAATAAAACAGTTTTACTAAAAATGTCTCTAATTAGTAATTATGTAAGATATTTTTTCAGGATAATTGAAGGTTGTAGGCATGCTTAAATAGATGGGTCTTCAGGTTGCTTTTGAAGGTCTTGATGGTGGGTGAGAGCTAGATGTGCCGCGGTAGCGAGTTCCAGTGTATGGAGGAAGCAGGGAAGAAGTCTTGGAGACAGTCATGTGAAGTGCGGACCAAGGGGGAGCATAGTCGGATGTCTTGAAATGACCGGAGATTACGCGTGGGGCGGTATAGGAAGATCAGGTCGAAATGCAGGGTTCAATCTTGTTGACTGCGATCTCTGCTAAAGGTAATCTGTCTGCTCCCTATCAAGTACAGTGCTGCAGATACTACTGGAATAACAATTAACATACCTTTAGTTCCGCTGACTGCCATTTGTAAAATTATTAAAGTGCCTTTTTTAGGAGCTAAAGAGTCAAACTTGTGGTGCTATGATGCATCAGCATGCCTTTTCTCTCCCCCACCCTGCCCTCCATTATTTATGTACAGAGCTCGGCTTCCAGCCCTGGATGTCAATTAAGGCACGTCATAGGAGGATATTATCAACAGCTAAATGATATGGTAATCAATAGTACCTAAAATTTTAATATACTGAATGCAATTAGTCTGTTTTCTAAATTTCAGTGTTCTACAAATACCTTAAACTGATCTTTGCACAATGGATTAGAAATGTTTTCAGACCCTGTAACTTATTTCATATTTTGTCAAGCTGCATATTTTCCCCATAATCTGCACTCAGTACTCCAAAATAAGAATGTTAATACTGAAATTTAGAAATGTTTACAAAGGATTAAATAAGAAAAAAATAAAGTTCACATGGACATATTTGCTGTGACACTTGAAATTTAGCTCTGGCACCTCTCTTTTCTCTTGATCATCTCTGAGATGTTTCTACACCTTGATTGGAGTCACCTATGGTAAATTCAGATGATTGGACAGGATTTGGAAAGACACAGTCCTGTCTATATGAGAGCAGAAGCCAAGCCATAAAGGTGGAAATAACTGCCTGTAGAGCTCAGAGACAGAATTGTGGGGATGCACATATCTGCAGCATACAAAAAATGTCCTGTACTGAACCATTTATCTGAAGAGATTGGATGCAAAATGACTCTTATCATCAGGCGCACGGAGTTCCCAAATAAATTTCCATTATGCATAGAAGTAAGAAGGTGGACAGACTTTATACCATTAACCAATGACGTGTTTTGGGGACATAACCCCTTCTTCAAGTTTTCAATCTGCCAGACTAACAAAAAAAAAACACTATGTAAATTGGTTATCATTGGAACTTCATGACCTGAAGAATCAAGATAACATGTAGTTTAACCCCACAGGGAATGGTGTAAAAAAGCAAATTTTATTTATTTTATTTTTCTTTTCAGTTTCACCTCACAATTCATTTGTTTTCCAGTTTTGCACCATATTTAATGGGAAAATGAAAGAAGTTATTACAAAGTACAATGGGTCCCACAAAAAAAAAAACAAGGCCTCATATGGGTCTGTAGATGGAAAAATAAAAGACTTATAGCTATTAAAAGGGGTTAGATGGTTAAATAAAAACAATACATAATTTCCCTTCTATCACACCTCCTTCCTTTCTATGTTCTACATGTCCTTCTGGACAATACAAGTCTCATAAGTACCAATCTTATCTTCAACGACACATATTTCCATACAGCACCATTTAAAATTTTGACAGTGTCCCGTAAACACACAATACGTCCTCCAGCAAGAGTGCTGCGATTTTTGGTGAAAGCATTTCCAATCCAACCTTCTAAAAGTCTTAATTATTTATTGTTTTGTTGACAGAGCCAAATGGGTTTTATTTTTTTGTTGAACATGATGTTCTTTTTAACGCAACCCTTTATGTTACCGCATAATTATTGTGAAATATTTTGTGGGAGTTTCATTTCACTGAATTTACTCTGCAGTAAAAATTACACATTACCATTACTTTGCAGTTCAGTACAATTCTGTCTATGTCAAGTGTATACAGTTTTTGTTAACCTCTTCCGGACGCAGGGCGTATGGATACGCCCTGTATCCCGAGTCCTTAAGGACCGAGGGCGTATCCATACGCCCGTGGGAAATCCGGTCCCCACCGCTAGCCGGTTGGGGACCGGAGCTGGATGCCTGCTGAAAGTAAATCTATCTTTACTGTGGCAACCACTAGGGGGGCCAAACTGCAACTCCCAGCATGCCCAGAGAGCCAAAGGCTGTCTGGGCATGCTGGGAGTTGTAGTTTTGCAACATCTGGAGGGTCACAGTTTGGAGACCACTGTTACAGTGGTGCCCAAACAGTAGCCCTCCAGATGTTGCCAAACTACAACTCTCAGCATGCCTCGACTGCCCAGGCATGCTGGGAGTTGTAGTTCTGTAACATCTGTCCCTTCAGATTTAGCAATTTTCATGAAATTTTTGATAATTGCTGCTCTACTTTGAAGCCCTCTAATTTTTTCAAAAAGCAAAAGTATGTCCATTTTATGATGCCAACATAAAGTGGACATATTGTATTTGTGAAGAAAAATAAAATTTATTTGGAATATCCATTTTCCTTACAAGCAGAGAGCTTCAAAGTTAGCAAAATGCTAAACTTTCAAAATTTTCATGAAATTTCAAAATTTTCATGAGATTTTTCACCAAAAAAGGATGCAATTAACGCCGAAAATTTACCACCAAAATAAAGAAGAATATGTCACGAAAAAACAATCTCAGAATCAGACTATTCGGTAAAAGCGTTTTCGCGTTATTAATTTGTAAAGTGACGGTGGTCAGAATTGCGAAAAAGGGCTCAGTCCTTAAGGTGAAAAAGGGCTGCGTCCTTAAGGGGTTAAATATTACCACTTTTGAAAAATAAAAAACTTTTCATTAGCCCCTAGAACTTTTTTATTTTTCTATCTAGAGAGCTGTGTAAGGGATAGTTTTTTGTGGTGTATGCTGTAGTTTTTATTGGTAACATTTTAGGATAAATATGACTTTTTGATAGTTTTTTTAATCCATGTTATTTTGGAAGCTAGTTAAAAACAGCAATTCTGGTGCTAGGTATATATTATACTCGAGTATAAGCCGTCCGTATAGACTCGAGTATAAGCCGTCCCGAATATAAGCCGAGGCCCCTAATTTCACCCCAAAAACCCAGGAAAATGATTGACTCGACTATAAGCCTAGGGTGGGAAATACATGATCCCCCCCTGTCATCACCCAGTCATTATCACACTCGTCATTATCACCCCGTCATCATCCCCCTGTCAGCATCCCCCTCGTCATCACCCCCCCCCCCTTCATCTTCACCGCCTGTCAATCTCCAGTGGTCTTCAACCTGCAGACCTCCAGATGTTGCAAAACTACAACTCCCAGCATGCCCGGCTGTCCAGGCATGCTGGGAGTTGTAATTTTGAAACATCTGGAGGTCCGCAGGTTGAAGACCACTGCAGCCTTCGTCATCATCCAGACATCCAGACTCCCCTTTTGTTTTCTACTCACCTCCCCTCGGTGCGAAGGAAGGGTGAGCTGGTCCGGGCCATCCATATTCGACCACCTATGCTGCGGTGGGGAGGGTTAGTCGTTCTGGGCTGTCCATGTTCACCGGGAGGCCCTCTTCTCCACTCCGCTCCGGGCCGGCCCCAGACTAGTGACGTTGCCTTGACGACGACGCGCAGGGACGTTCAAGCGCAGCAGATGTCCGTGAGGAGAAGAGGGCCTCCTGGTGAAGATGGACAGCCCGGAACGACTAACCTTCCCCACCGGACGGTCCCTGCAGCATGGGTGGTAGAATATGGACGGCCCGGACCAGCTCACCCTTCTTTCCCACCGAGGGGAGGTGAGTAGAAAACAAAAGGGGGGTCTGGATGTCTGGATGATGACGAAGGCCGCAGTGGTCTTCAACCTGCGGACCTCCAGCCGATGGCTTTTAGGGCATGCTGGGAGTTGTAGTTTTGCAACATCTGGGGGTCTGCAGGTTGAAGACCATTGGAAGGGATTTACAGGTGGAGATGGACGGCTGGGACCATCCCCTCACAGCTAAAGCCAGAAACGTTTTTTTTTGTTCACTCGAGTTTAAGCCGAGGGGGGCGTTTTCAGCACAATTTTTTTTAACTCGGCTTATACTCGAGTATATAAGGTAACAGATTATTATGTAATTTCCACATATGTAGTCAGACAAATAAGTCCTAATAAAGGGGGATCCTGTGTTTTTTTTTGTGTGTGTGTATAAGAGGGATTAAATATGTGTGGTTATCCGGTTTTAACGTCTTTATAGATGTGCAACAGACTCTGTAGGTCTTTTTGTAGTATAATAACATTCTATTTGCTTTATTAGTTAGGGAATCGAATCTGACAAATTCGAATTTGTTCCGAATTTCATGAAAAATTCGATCCGTAACAAATCTGAATATCGCCGCGATTCGATAAAACGAATCGCTTCATTAAACTAAATTTAGTGCGGTCCAGGCTCCAGGGCATCTGATATGACGGCTCCATATGTGAGGACATGGGGCAAGGAACTCTGGGAAGGCAGAAAGGCGGGATCACCCTAAATCCCATGCAGCATGCAGCCTATCAGCAGCCAGCCAGCCCTGTGATGTCACAGCCCTATATAATTGACAGCCATCACTGCAGTCAGCCATTTCAGCATTTTATTGCAGAGAGAGAGAGCATCGTTGCACAGAAAAACAGCTTGACAGCAATGATTCAGCACAAGCCCAAATCACTGCATAAAAGCACTGACAGGGAAGGAAGGGAGAGAGGGAGAACACTTTTGGGTGCACTACTCAGCAACTCTGTACTTCTGCAATGGGGGGCACTGCTGCATGTCATACTGAATAACAGTATGATATCACTAACACAGCACACTCCCTATGCATGTTACTACAAGGCAAAGTGTTCTACACCCCTATTGAGGTTCTCTGTAGCCCTGAAAGAGACGTTTCTAATCAGCTGAATCGAATTTATCAAAAATTCGCTCATCTCTAGTTACAACACCAGATATGACTATGCACTTCCCCCTTGGTACCCTCTTAAGTATATGTATCATAATATGGCTCGGGCGCAAGAAGAAGTAAGTTGCTGCCAGAAAGCTCTGGTGGGGGCCTATCTGGAAAACAATAGGGTGGGCCAGTTGAAATCCGACTTGCCGGACCCTTCTGTCCTCTAAATTATTTTGAGGTAAGAGTCGGGAGACCCCCATACAAAAAGAGTTGGCTAGCCCTGTTAAAATCATAGGGTCAGTTAACTTGTCAGTAAAGTTTATGGTAATCTTACATCTGGCTTTTATTCAGTGCTCCAATTCATGTCAAATATATTTTTTATGGATCCAGTCAGTACTAAAGCACATACAGCCATCGATTTTTCTTTAAAACCATTAAGTGTCCTCCTAATGGTGGAGATTTATCAAAACCTGTGTGGAGGAAAAGATGACAAGTTGCCCATAGAAACCAATCAGCTGGTTTCTTTCATTTTTAAAAGGTCCTCGGACCATACACTGCACTCATGTGCTGGGGCGTCAGAGTCAAAATAACAAACAAAATGAATAAGGTCGGAGTACACGTCAAGAACACAAGGGGTAACACAATTACCAACAAACAGGAATAAGGAACTAAATCACAGCAGGAATGCTAAATAACAACAAACAGAAATATCAAGGCAAGATAAAGCATAATGACAATCAGTTCAGGAACCAGAGGCAAGATAAATGGTAGACAGATATAATAATACATACAAGAATGGATAACAGGATACATATAAATCGAATAAACAGGACCAGGATATGCAGGGGATGAACGGGTTAACTGATGGTCAGACACCATACAGGTCAGGATTACTAGAACACAATTCATACTAGACAGATACAAAAATACTTCAAAAGCCAAACTCCATAGTATGGAGAAATACAGGTCAAGATTCTAAACAGGAATACTAAATACCGAACACTGGACTGAGAACCAGATTGGTCTAAACAGACTCCAAAAACTAAACAAGAATCACAAACAAGAACCAAACAGGACTGACTACAAGAACTAAACAGGACTGATAACAGAATACAATCTGAACACTGGTTTAACCAAGGTACACTAAATACATACAAAGCATAACACTAAAACCCTGAGCAAAGTACAAACATAACAAGGCTAAAGGAAGCAAGGAATGCCAGCAGAGATGTGGTCTACATAACCCCACCCGGGAACCTATTGTCTGAAAACATTAACACTATCCTGACAAAAGCACACAGCATGCAAAAACTGGTCAGGCATAAAAGCAGGTGTGAATACATGCCAACACAGAAAAACATGGAATACAGACATTACAGGCCATTTCTCTAAAGACGAGTGTTAAGATTTTGGCGCAACTCTTGCCAAACATTGACATTGTGCATGATGACTTCAGGCTTGTGTGCTCCACCATGGAAAACCAATAACATTGATTTAGCGCCTAAAACTTTCTGTTTCACAGAGATTGCACTTAACAGCTTGGATAGCCTAAAAGGGGTACTCCGGCCCTAAAACATCTTTTCCCTTATCCTAAGGATAGGGGATAAGATGTATGATCGAGGGGGTCCCGACGCTGGGGACCCCTGCAATCTGTCATTCCACACCATCACGCCCCCTCCCATAGACTTGCATCCAGGGGCGAGGCGTGACATCACACGGGGACAGAGTCGTGACGTCACGATACTCCGGCCCCGTGGTCATCACGCTTCACACTTGGAGCCTCCAGTGCTGCAGAGAGCTCACAAAGGTGGGTGCAGAATGACAGATTGTGAGGGTCCCCAGCGGCGGGACCCCCACGATCATACATCTTATCCCTTATCCTTTGGATAGGGGATAAGATGTATTAGGGCAGGAGTACCCCTTTAATAATGCAGAAATCTGTTGCCAAAGAGGAACCTGAAGAGGTCAGACTGACCCTGACGCATTGTTCAATCACAATGAAAAAAATACTTCTACAATTCTTATCCACATTGACATCTTGGTAGCGTACGCTGTAACTTCAGTCCTCAAATACTGACACATTTCTGTTGTGTTCACTTCTACGGGCAAAACCTACATATCAAGTTGATCTCGAGGCCCTTTGTACCTCAAATCTTCATCATTATTATACATGGTAAGTCCCCAGCTTATGTTGTAGAAAAAATATTTATGTAGACAATATTACTGTATACAGCTCCTCTGTCTTTTTACAGTGCATGGTCTTATGATAGTGTCACTGGTAAAATTGTTATCATTAGTGTTGGGTGCGAATATTCAAATTTTTATCACGAATATCGCGAATTTGCGAATACATTCGCAATATATTCGAAATTGCGAATATTCGATTTTCTCCTGCATATTCGCATATGAAAATATTTGCATATGTGCATATTCAAATGTGCGCATATTCGCATGTGCGAATATTCGCATATGTAAATAGTCGCATATTCCTTCTTTTCACTTGTGGGCCAATTAGAATGATGCAAATACACTTGTCAGAGGTTATCAACAACATCCCTAGCAACCAATAGTAAAGTTGCCCACCCCCTCACTGTTTTCTTCCTCCAATACACGAATATGCGCACATGCGAATATGCGGATATAACAAATACACGAAATTTGCGAATATAGCATGAATATTCGTCTATATATACGCAAAATATCGCGAGTTTGAATATGGGTAATGCCGCTCATCACTAGTAATCATTTAGCTAAAGTAGGTGTCACACCGGCATAACATGAAAGGGTAAATGACAAGCAGGCAACCTGGGGTTGTTGGTGCTTGATGCCTAGCCATTACTTGAATTTATGACCAAGAAGCAAAGCAATGCTGTGCCAGCAGACTGAAAGCTTGAGTGAGTTATGTGTGCAGTGGAAGCCATTTCTCTTTTAATTTCAATGATGATCCCTAGAGATTAGTGAAGTTACATTGATTCGATTTGTCACGAACTTCTCGGCTCGGCAGTTGATGACTTTTCCTGCATAAATGAGTTCAGCTTTCAGGTGCTCCGGTGGCTGGAAAAGGTGGATACAGTCCTAGGAGACCCTTCAGCCCACCGGAGCACCTGAAAGCTGAACTAATTTATGGAGGCTAAAGTCAGCAACTGCCGAGCCGAGAAGTTTGTGACAAATCGAATTACTGTAACTTCACTCATCTCTAATGATCACATTCATTGGAAAATAATTAAAGGAAATATGCAGGTGGGGGGGAGCTGCTCCATATGCTCCAGATGTGAGGGTGCTTTTTCTCCAGAAAAAACGTTGTATGCTGTCATCTGCCGCCCCTTCCTATTTAGCCCTCAGCAGGATAAGATCAAATCCTGCCTCAGGTTCATACCTTGCGGTTGGCGGGTGTCCATCTGAAAAATCCAGAAAGACTCCGGGTTTAGCAGGGGCCTCCGATGATCACCTCCTCTGGTATGCCTGAATACTTTTTCTATACCTATTACTTTTAGGAATTTAGTATTTCCTCCGTGTTTATCCCAGAAATGCCTGGACAAGGTAGACACATTAAAACCGGACCCTCTCGCATCTGAAATGTGTCTCCTAATCCGGAACTTCAGGGCATTCACGGTGCAGCCTACATACTGTATGTTACATGCAGCACATGTAGCCATATAAACTACATGTGTAGTGTTACAATTGATATAAGTTTTAATACTGTAACTTCTATTTGTGCTACATGAAACAAAAGTGTTAGTTACCTCCATATGGCTACATGTGATGCATTGTTTATGGCCACACCTCCAACTTCCTGGGAAGTTTAACCATGTAGGTTTAATTTTGTTTTTATTTTTATCGGGGTCCACAAACAGGCTGGGAGACAATTGTGAGCCCAAAGCCTGTAAGGTACATACCTCAAAATTACGCAGCACCGGGTCCTGTTCCAAAATGGACAAGTATCTTTTCATAATATTCTTTATGGCATAAAATTGTTCGCTGTAAGCTGTAATAAATCTGGGTAGGTGTTGTTTGTTTCTCTGGGGGTCGTTTATATTACGTCTCCTGTTATTTGTTTGAATGAACTTTTCTCTATCTAGGCTTTTTTCTGGAGGAAAGGTGTTTTCGTGTCTGGAGTGTATGGAGTGGTTCTTTTTCATTTGCCTTGGGGGGGTGGGACATTCGCGTGCCTCTGCACGGGTCGGATGCAACCGTATAGATAGTTGAAGTGCTGTATATATTGTGTATTTCATGTGGGGGAGGTGTGCGTGGCCTGTGCAGACCATGCTGATGTGGTGGGGTTTTTTCTCATTTGTTGGTCTCCTATGTGGTGCAGGCGGCCATGCCTTTGCGTTTTCTTGTCTTTGTATAATTAAATGTATAATCTAAATGTTTTCTGTGATCCATGTCACGTTTTCCAGGTATCCCCTCATCCAATTGATCAATGGTCACGTGACCATAGTATTTTATATAAATGTATCTTTTCTTACTAAGTATGTATACCATGACTAAGGACCAAGCGTAGGTCCGAAACGCGTCGGTTATGTTGTCTTGTCTGAATATGACCCAATAAAGAAGCTGCTTTTACCTGCAAAGGAAAAAAAAAAGAAAAAGGAAAAGAAAAAAAAAGGAAAGGAAATATGCAGCCATAACAAGTTATCCCCTATCCACATGTCCTCCATGGGGCCGCAGAATGACACCGTGACCGACACGCCCTCCTCTATGGGGGAGGAGGCTGTGTTCGTGCCTCCCCGCCACTCCCATAGAGCTCTATGTGGAAGGGGTGTGAAGGGGGCATACCGTCAACCTCAGTGAGGTCAATGCTACGCGCATTAGATGCTCTTGCAGCATGGCAATGCCCGGGCCCGTTTGGGAGATCGCGGGGGGTCCCAACAGTCGGGTCCCCCGCAATCAAACCCTCATTCCCTATCCTGTGGATAGGGGATAATTTGTTATGGCTGCAGTTGTCCTTTAATACTCTTATTGAAAAGGATAGAAAAAGTACATAGCTAAAATCAATGTCAGGGGATACAAATCGGACACCATTTAATTAGGTGGGGAACAAGGCAGGGTTGCCCTCTTTCCCCAATCCTATTTGCATTAGTCATTAAGCCTCTGGTGGCCACGATTAGAGGTTCTCCTTCTATCTAGGTCATGCAGACAAATTCAGAAGAACATTAGGTGGTCCTCTTTGCTGATGTATTCATAATTTAGAAAATTTGGAGGATTTCGTTTTCACGCTGTACACTTTACAGTAAAAATGACATGTTTTCTTTATTCTCCAGGTCAATATGACTAAAATGATACCCATGGTTACATACATTTCTATTATTGTACTGCTTTTAAAAAATCTCAAACTTTTATTTTTACAAAATCAGGAAGTTTAAAATTGCCATATTTTGACCACCTCCAACTTTCTTATTTTATGCGTATTCAGGGATGTGTGGGCTCATTTTTTGCACCATGATCTGTGGTTTGTTTAGTAGCACTTGCGTATATGTGACTTATTTGAGTGCTTTTTATAAATTTTTTTCAGTTTGATGTGACAAAAAAGCTGACATTTTTACGTTTACGCTGTTCGCCGTAGGGGATCATTAACATTATATTTTTAAAGTTCAGACATTTACACATGCGACGATACCAAATATCTTTATTATTTATAGTTTTTTAAGCTTTTTTTGTATTAATATGTGGAATAGGGGTGATTTGAAATTTTATTGGGGAGGGGCTTTTTCACATTTTTTTAAACTTTTTTTTATTTATTTTGCACTTTTATGTCCCCAAAGGGGACTATCTATAGCAATCATCAGATTGCTAATACTGTTCAGTGCTATGCATAGGGCATCGAACTGATCAGTATTATCGGCGATCTTCTGCTCTCGTCTGCTGGAATGGCGATCGCTGATGTCCACCATTACCGGTGGGTCCGCGGCCGCTGACAGCCGCCGGGACTCGCCATGAATGAAGCGAGCGCAGCTCCTGCGCTTTCGTCACAGCTGCTCCGTAAATTTACGCCGCTTTACGCTAAGTAGCGCTAAGCAGCGCCATACATTTACAGTGCATATCCCTAAGTGGTTAAGAAAACTAATGTTGATATTACATGGCATACTTGGTATAATTAATTATGCATCAGTTTCTCACAAAGTATTGGGTTTATTTCAGCTATCTATAGTGATTTCATTATGTTCTCTAGTAAATTCTGTACATGTTGGCCTGGGAATCTGACCTGGGATGAACTTCTTAACCCAAAAAATTGGCTCAAATGGCCAACACTACCTCTAAACTCTCTATCAATGTTAACTTACAAGAAGCAGGCTGTAAGATCTCACTTAGTTGTTATCTAGTCCCCTCCAGAGTGACTAGGATATTTCCCTTGGCATTCACATGTGGTGGGACTGTCTGGATGTGCGATACTTTTGGATACGTATCTATCACTCAATGACCTTCAAAAGCAACCGGAGCAAGTGCTGCCCTGATACTTTAGATGTCTAGGAAGAATCAGTAACTTATTTATCTTATCTTTCTGGCTTTCAAGATCGCCTTCGCTACGAGTTGGAAAACTCAATCAATCCCTTTGCATCTGGTCAAATCAAATTGAATTGGATAACAGCCAAGGATAAATTAACTAGTATCCCCATAGATTTTTAAACAACTTTTTATGCTACTTGGCAGCCATGGATAACATACTTGGAAGATATCTGCTAATTTCTGTCCATTATTCACATTTTTCTTACACATGAAGAGTTCTTCACTCCATGCCCGTCCCCTAATAAGTCTTGTTTGTTCTCCCATCTGTTCCCCTCTCTTCCCTTTTAGGAAACTCCTGGAAACTCTGGGGGTTTTGTTACTATATTAGGTTAGTATTTTATACTGGACAATAATGGGAGGTCAATCAGTCCTTCACTTTTAGTCTTTTATAGTGTTGAGCGGCATAGGCCATATTCGAATTTGCCATATTTCGCGAATATATGGACGAATATTCGTCATATATTAGCTAAATTCGCATATTCGTAATATTCGTGTTTTGTTTTCGCATATGCGAAAATTCGCATATGCGAAAATTAGCATATGCAAATTTTCGAAAAGGCGAAAATTCGTACGCCAGTCTCACACAGTAGTATTAGAGCCTTCTTTACACCACACAAGCTGGAAGCAGAGAGGGATGATCACTGTGATGTGTACTGTGAAAAAAAAATACGAATATTCGTAATTGTGAATATATAGTGCTATATTCGCGAATATCCACAAATTCGTGAATATGAGATATTCGGGAATAAAATTCGCATTGCGAATATTCGCGAGCAACACTAGCCTTTTATTTATGGCAGTGATGAAGCCTGACACATTTTGGCCTTTTCTCACGACAAAGCTAGCCTTGGATTTCTGTGTTTCATGCCTGATTCCTCATGGTTGTATCTTCTTGGTTAAGTTCCTGACTGTCCTGTATTCATCTGTTTTGCGTTTGAAAATTGAATAAAACTATTATTTATATTGAACAGTAGTAGTTTCACTACAATATTGGTTATGCAGTTAAGCACATACAGTATGTTAGTAATATTAGTTTTTTTACCCTTTGCCTATTGTTTATAATGTTTCTTTATAGAAATACATAGGACATTAACATTTCTTATGCTTTTTTATTTTTCTTAGCACCTAAATATATCACATTCTGAAACATAATGAGGTGGATGTTTTTTATCTTGGTCTCTGCCAGTCTTGGTAAGTTGGCCATCAAAATTTGTGACTTTTAGTCAACTATTGTTTAAAGCGTTCCTGTCTCATTCCACACCAAAAATGAATATGTACATATTATTTTTTTGTCTCTATCACCTATATATATTTATTATAAAATCCCCTTCATTAGCTCACATTGTTATAAATCCTCTCAGGGGAAGGGGGTGTGCCCCTTCCTTGTGGTGGTGGGAAGTGATTGGTGCACCTACTCATGCAGCCTTGTCCATGAGTCATCTCTTGTCCATGACTCATGGACAAGCTGATGCTTCTACAGGACAGGGTAGTGTTCCAGTAGGTATAGGGACCCCTATGGTAAGATTTTCAGGAGCCATTTTCTTTATTAAAAATTCAAAAAAAATGTAAACACCCTTATTACAAAAGGTCTTTAATTTTCATTGTTAACAACATGTAAAACATTTTTCAATCCGACACTGCCCATTTAAGGACATTACCAGATAGATACTAACAATACTCTAAAAACTTAAATGTACACAACAAATGTTTTGGAATACATAAAGACAACTGGCCAAATGATAAGTTAAAATCAACAGTTCAGTTGAAAAAAAAAACAATGATCACAGTATGTACAAACAGAAAAAATACAATGAAATAAAGTATATGACTTTTGTAGTATCCTGTTGACCTCTTTAAAAAAAAAGTGCAGTATTTAGGAGGAAATGAGTCTAAGGAGTCTTCCTCTCTATGAGTGTAAACAACATAATATCCATAAACATCCAAAAAGTTTTTGTTTGGAAGAAAAAAATAAACTTGTGCATGGGTTGTGTCTGATAGTACAGCTCAGGCTGGGTTCACACTACGTTTTTCAACTACGGTTGCCGCATACATTTTCATTAGTGAAAACGTATGGAACGGTATTGAAAACCGTATACATAGGCAAAGCATTGCAAACCGTATGCCCCCTGATGCATTCGATTGCGTACGGTTTGCTTGCAATACGTTTTTAAACAGTACTCCAAACCGTGTTTGACCACCGTTTTGACTCCAGTTTTAAAACCGCATTGCAACCACATACCTTTTTTTTTTTAACATGGACGTCAATGGAAAACGCACATGTATACAGTTTCATACGGAAAAACCGTATGCGTTTTTTCTTTGCACATGTGCATTTGCATCCTAAAGTCCCCACCCAAGACCCCTCCCATTAAAAATGGACAGAATTTTCAAAAAGGTATGTTTTTTTAAAAAATAAAAACGGACGGAAAAGTATGCACTTTTAAAAACAGTATACTGTTTAAAAACTCACACGGTTTACTTTTTCCCATACTGTTCCATCCATTTTTTTCCCATACGGTTTTTGATAAAAAAAAACTTATGCGGGAACCATAGTTGAAAAATGTAGTGTGAACCCAGTCTCAGACCTATCATATCATGTATGTACCAAAGCGAGTCAAAGGAAGTCTTTAAAAAAGCAACCAAGTTTTTGAAGAATAAGATTTAAATAATATTGTTGTTTCCATTGTGTTTCAGTTCTAGGTGTTTTGTCAAGTCATGGTTGTAAATGTGCCTATGCCGGGGAAGGATGTATCCTGACAGAACCAGCTGAAAATAAAACAGCATGCAAATGTTTTCAGCTGACCCCAAAAAAGTGTAAAGGTCTACCAGTAGCTTGTCAACAAACAAACTCCCCTCTTTGCATTAATCCAGATACTTCCATTGGAAGTTGTCTTCAAGGTGATGGTAATTGTAAAGGTTACCCATTTAGGTGCAAATGTAAACTTGCTGTGTTTAGTTGCCAATTAGTAGAACCTCCGCCACCAAATACAGCCTGCCATTGTTCATATTTATTTTTTTTGTGTGACAATCACGTCGTACTTTGTAAAGATCCAAAATCTAACAACTGTAAAACTCCAAAAGCAAATAAAGCCACGTGTGAACAAGGGGGAGGAAACTGTTATGGTCCTTAATAGATTAGGTAGCCTCCTACCCAAGTTCATTTTATAAGGATATCCTCTGCATAGGTATGACTTATCTGTTACTCCACCTGTTTTAAAGGGGTACTCCACCCCTAGACATCTTATCCTTTGGATAGGGGATAAGATGTCTGATTGCGGGGGTCCTGCCGCTGGGGGACCCCCGCAATATAGCATGCGGCACCCACCTGTTTCTGCTCCGGAAGCGATGGAGGGTCTGGGTCCCGACTACCGGAACGGAAGTTCGTGACATCCCGACTCCGCCCCCATGTGACGTCATGCCCCGTCCCCTAAATGCAAGTCTATGGGAGGGGGCGTGACGGCCGTCACGCCCCCTCCCATAGACTTGCATTGAGGGGACGGGGCATGATGTCACACGGGGGCGGAGTCATGACGTCACAGACTCACGTTCCGGTGGTCGGGACTAAGACCCTCCAGCGCTTCCGGAACAGAAACAGGTGGGTGCCACATGCTATATTGTGGCGGGGTCCCCAGCGGTGGGACCCCCGCGTTCAGACATCTTATCCCCTATCCTTTGGATAGGGGATAAGATGTCTAGGGGTGGAGTACCCCTTTAAGTGAGCCTGCTACATACGTACCATGCCCGGCTCCAGCACCGCTTCCGTTCTCATCTCAGGCAGCTTTCCTTGTCTTTACGTACTGGCTGCCAGACTATCAGGAGGTGGAGCACCGTGCCAATCAGTCTCATCGCCAGCGCCCACACCTTCCAGTGGTGAGAGACTAAAACTGATCTCCATCTCTTACCTTTGCCTGTGATTGAACTTTGTCCTGTCACTAGCATTTCCTGCATTTCTCCTGTGACCTAACCTTTTGCCTGATCCCTGACTTTTCTGCTCCCTGCTGACATTGTACTTTACCGCTCTCAACGTTTAAAGGGGTACTACACTGTAAAACATTTTCTTTTTAATCAACTGGCACGAGAAAGTTAAACAGATTTGTAAATTACTTCTATTAAATTATCTTAATCCTTCCAGTACTTATTAGCTGCTATATACTACAGAGGAAGTTCTTTTCTTTTTGGATTTCCTTTCTGTCTGACCACAAGTGTTCTCTGCTGACACCTCTGTCCATGTCAGGAAGTGTCCAGAGCAAGAGAGGTTTGCTATGGGGATTTGCTCCTACTCTGGACAGTTCCTGAGATGGACAGAGGTGTCAGCAGAGAGCACTGTGGTCAGAAAGAGAGGAAATTCAAAAAGAAAAGAACTTCCTCTGGAGCATACAGCAGCTGATAAGTACTGGAAGGATTAAGATAATTTAATAGAAGTAATTTACAAATCTAAGATAAATGGAAATATGTGTGCAGCTCACAACCTTGTATCCGAGGTTAAATTGTGGTTGACAAATCGGTCCCCACCGACTGAGCAAAACAAATTTAGAAACAAAATTTCAACCACCCCTCAAGGATACCACCCTTATGGGTGCACAGTGAAAAAATGGTTTGAAGACATTTTGTTTGAACAATGCAAAAAATATTTATTAAAATACATTTTAAATTATTCAATTAAAAAACACTTGAAGAGAGCAATATTGAATATATTGGATTACCATAGGGCCCTAATGGTATATATTCATAGTGATATATGAGGCACTGCAGTTGTAAATAATGGCCGACTGTCCGGATTGTACTGTTAAACAGGCAATTTGTTTATCTGGTTGTAAAGTCCTTTGTATGGATTGTACTAAAAATGCCTGTAGTCTCTATGGAGATGAATAATGCTCACCGTGTCCGCTGGTCCCATACTGCGATGGGCCAAAAATGATGGGAGTAGCAGTTCTACTTCACAAGCAGAGCGTTGATTTCGGCTTGGTTTGGGAGCGGTGATATAGCAGATGGCTCCCACGCCGGAGGTCCGTAGCTGCGAGCATTTCCACCGGAGTAAGCCAGCGAGGGTCCGATATTACAACAGCCGCACGCCGCATCTACGGACCCAAACCAAGTCGAAATCAACGCTCTGCTTGTGAAGTAGAACTGCTACTCCCATCATTTTCGGCCCATCGCAGTACGGGACCAGCGGGCACGGTGAGCATTATTCATCTCCATAGAGACTACAGGCATTTTTAGTCCAATCCACACAAAGGACTTTACAACCAGATATACAAATTGCCGGTTTAACAGTACAATCCAGACAGTCGGCCATTATTTACAACTGCAGTGCCTCATATATCACTATGAATATATACCATTAGGGCCCTATGATAATCCAATATATTCAATATTGCTCTGTTCAAATGTTTTTTAATTGAATAGTTTTAATTGTATTTAATAAATATTTTTTGCATTGTTCAAACAAACTGTCTTCAAACCATTTTTTCACTGTGTACCCAGTAGGGTGGTATCCTTGAGGGGTGGTTGAAATTTTGTTTCTTAATTTACAAATCTGTTTAACTTCCTGGCACCAGTTAAAAAAAAAAAAAAAAAAAAAAAGATGTTTTCCAGTGAAGTACCCCTTTAACCCTTACCTGTCCTGACACTGTTTTGTCTCTGACATTGTACTGACTTTGTCTCTGCCCTTTTTGCTTTGACTCTCTGGCTTGCTCCAGTGAACTCTGTGTCTTCTGATCTGATTATGTTTTTGCCTGTGTTATTGACCTGGTCTGTTTCATGCTTCTTTTCCCTGCACTTAAAGGGGTTATCCAGGAAAAAGCTTTTTTATATATATCAACTGGCTCCAGAAAGTTAAACAGATTTGTAAATTACTTCTATTAAAAAATCTTAATCCTTTCAGTACTTATGAACTTCTGAAGTTAAGGTTGTTCTTTTCTGTCTAAGTGCTCTCTGATATGACGTGTCTCGGGAACCGCCCAGTTTAGAAGCAAATCCCCATAGCAAACCTCTTCTAAACTTGGCGGTTCCCGAGACACGTGTCATCAGAGAGCACTTAGACAGAAAAGAACAACCTTAACTTCAGAAGCTCATAAGTACTGAAAGGATTAAAAATGTTTAATAGAAGTAATTTACAAATCTGTTTAACTTTCTGGAGCCAGTTGATATATATAAAAAAAGTTTTTTTCCTGGATAACCCCTTTAAATCCCCATTCAGGGTAATTTGTCCAAGTAGATAGAGACTATGGTTAGGGCTACATACAAGTCTGCACTAATTCCTACCTCAGACAAAGCCCAATAGGAAAAGAAGTAGACCTGCACAGATAACATAATTGCCTATTCAATAAAGAGTCAATTAACTTTTCTGCAATTCAAAAGTAAGAAACTTGTTTTCTCTTTGTTCTCGTGACCCTTTCTTTGCAATTTTGTGTTTTTGGTTATTGCTTCTTTCTAGCTCCAATAGAGCTAGTTATATTGTAAGTTTAAAAATCAATAAAAATGTAATGGTTATAAAAAAACAAGTTTTTTTTGTCTAGCTTCAGTATTTAACTCACAAATCCCTCTGTTCTGCTGCTCACTCCATCTGACATCCACTGCTCAGGAAAGGGTGTGTCCGAGGCAAGCACTGAGCCCGCCCTCACTCACCATGCATTCACTTCCTGCTGTGCTGTGTCTCTTCATTCAGGGACTGCAGGCTGCTCTGTAACCCCCTTCTCTCTGTTTTCATGCTGCAGTCTGATAGGACAAGAGTGAGCACAGAGGAGTGCTGGTCCCACCCTTACTTCCTGGACTTTGTCCCAGCCTTTGTCCTATATGATACTGCAGCCAGACAGGATTACATTCTAGATATAAAAAGGGACCCCTAGTGGTCTTTTTATGAGCCATAATTTTTTTTATAAAAAGGAGATAAAATATGTTTATTTAGTATATTTGAAAGGTTAATGTTTTGGCAAAATGTACAACATATAAAAAGTTTTTGCCTCTACATATATTAAAAGTTTTTGATTCTGACATAGTCTATAATGTTCTGTTATGTTGCAACTGTAGAGTCTGTGCAACATAACACAGACTCTACGGCACGTCAGGGGTGCCACAGCATTTTGGTGGGGAAGATGACGACATGATGTAGAAGGATGCATGTGGCTTAGCACCACCACAGGAGTCCTAGTTGTCCTATTCTTTGAGGTCCTTAGGCTGCAGGCAGCACTATGTCTGCGGCCATTAGAGGCTGTAAGCATCCCTTTTTCCAGGAAGTGCAGTGAGTGGCGTCATCCTGCTTGTCCTAAAGGAGGAGAGGCTGACATAAATATTATTTAAATTGGGTGCCACTGTAATAGTACTGATATGCAGAATAAAAATAACAGTTTTACTGCAAAGAGAATAGCGCAAAATATATCTAAAAAAAAAAATCTGAATTTAATTTTAGCCCACAAATGGGATTTCTAAAATCACCAATGTGGGGAACATGAAGGGCAAACGATCTGTGGGTTATGATAAGGACAGTAATCCCTGAAGTGTATTAACCCATTGTCCCTTTTATATCTCACACACCCTTTCAAATTAAGCTGTTTTTGCACACAAAGCCCGTAAATTAGATTTGTGATATCCAGGGTTCTGATGAATAATTTATAGGAAGATTTATCAAAATTTTATTTAGGTCTTTTTTAAAAATTTAAGAAGTAATCTGATTGGTTGCTATAGGCAACTGGGCAACTTTTCTCCTGAACAGGTTTTGATAAATCTCCCTATTTAACTTAACTCCTGATGTGATCCAATCTAATACAAATACTTGGCTTACATATATTTACACTGTAGTTTGATGTATCTTTGATGCTTTGGCACCTGTACATGTAGACAGGTGTAGTAACTCTATGACAGGACACTTGGAAAAGCATATCCAGGAGAAGTCTCCCTGACCTGGAAGACTGTCTGACACTGGTCTCAGAGAAGAGAAACCAGTAAAACAAACGTAAGGCTCTTGTTCAACTCTTTCCTTGCTAAACTTCATGAAGAAATGCAGAAGTAAAGATTATCCTCGCAGTGGGACTTGGCTAAGCTCAGGAACTTTTTTGTTGCTGACAGGACTATGGACAATGTGGCCTATTAGTAGGTGGTATGCCTAACATTAGCAGTTCCTAGGCTCACTAAACTTGGGTCTCCTCATAAAGTAACAGAGCTAGAAATTAACATTTGTGGAATTGGCTAGACCAAGCTCTCACTAGACTTAGTAGAGCAGTGGTTCTCAACCTGTTTGCAGATAATTCTCGCACGTAAGTTTATGTGGAACTTACGCGCTAGGGGAACCTGCGGACAAAATTAGTCATAAAAGTGCTTCATTTCATAATGGCGTGTGCTTACCTTTCCAAAGCAAAACAAATGCGATACTTAATCCCCTTGTTCCATTATCCCCCCCTCCCTCTGATCCCCTTTTGCCATAATCGGATAATGGCAAAAGGGAATCAGAAGGAGGGGAGAAAAATGGAACAAGGGGATTAAAATGGAGGAGGGGATGACTACCCCCCTCCACAATTAAACCCCCTGTGCCATTATTTCCCCCTCCCTCTAATCCCCTTTTGCCATTATACCTCCCCTCCATCTTAATCCCCTGGTACCATTATTCCCCCTCTGATCCCCCTGGGCCAATATAGGAGATTCTTACAATAACACCCTCCCATACTGCGGTGTTACACTTAGATTAACATGCTTACCAGGCCTATGACTATCCCATTCGGCGGGAGTCAGAGGGCTGCGCTGACAGGTGACATCCTTCTGCGCTCTGCTGACACCTCCGTGCACGTCAGGCCCGGCAGCCACTGCAGCTCACATACGGTACAATATTGCGTGCTGCCGCAGCGTCCAGTCCCCGCTCTGCACTTACAAATACTGGCCAATGCATGGACGGTATTTGTCAGCGAATTGCCGTACCCCCGCATAATCCTTGGCATACCCATGGCTGAGAACCCCTGTACTAGAGCAATGTTAGATTAACCCTTATTCTGCAGGAATGCGTGCAGAATTGGGACAGGCTCCTGCATTAATTGTACAACTCAGTGTATGCGTTGACTATTGAACTACACTTTGCATGATACAATACCTGTTAAAACCTTGTATAAACTTAGCCACCTGACTAGCCCTATGGGTGGCAGCAGTAGATGCTCTACCGGGCCACCACACCAGTAAAAAACAAAGATGTTTTTTTCTACTATATTAATTTCGGCTGGTGCAAAAGATGGCATCTAAATAGAAATAATCTTAGCTAAACACACAGTTGACTACCATGCCAATAACAGACCTTCCTATACACTTAAGATTTGATTTCCAGAATTAATATATTTATATAAACACTCTGAAGGAGAAACAGTATAAATACAGCTACATCTGCCAAAGGCAGCCTATGTTAATTGACACCACGTCCTGGCATCAGTCAGTATAAGGCTGCCAACTGAAATTTTAGAACACAATTGACCAAACGATGGTGACACGTCTACAGAAAACCCTCGAGCACTCGCTTCTCAAGGTTTGTCCTTTGTCTCATTTTCACATTTCAATGATATTGTTTAACTTACATGAGGTAGATCATTGTGTATTTTATTTACTGTGTGTGTAGATGTCTGTCGTGTGTCAGGCAAACAGGACAGAGCGGTATGGGCAAGCTTTCCTGAGGTACACTCTTCTTATGCTGATGATTTGTCATGGTGCGTGTAAAATTTCACCGCCCTCTTGCCGACTCGGGATACCATATCCTCAAAGAAAAATTTCGACAAAGGGAGATCTGCTTGTTGGTGGGATTTTTGACATGCATATATTTTATTCAAATGAAGCTCTTAACTTTACAAGTCCACCTTACCAGCAAGTATGTAAACTAAGGTAAGTGACCATATTAAATTGATATTACAGTTTTTTTTTTTGTGATCATTCACATGACTGTAAATAATAATCATGTAAACATCACATTCTATCTTAACCGAAGGATTATACTATGATAACTGGTGCTATGTAGGTTCTGCTCCTCTTTCTGCTGAAGATTACAGATCAAATTTTAAAAAAAGATTGCTTCTTGACTAAAATGTTGTGCTCCCTTGTAATATTGTTGTGCTTCCCTGTAATATTTCTCAGCAGCTGGGACACACTGTTGTATTCTATTTCTTTTAGGGCCTATTGACATGTACAGTATCCTGCACATATTTGATGAGCAGGATTTGAAGCTGCAGATTTTAGGCTGCAGGTTTCAATGTAAATGAATTATGTGAACGCAGCATCAAATCTGCAGCTTCAAATTTGATGTGCAGGATACCGTACGTGTGAATAGACCCTAAAAGAAATACAAGACAGAAGTGTGTCCCAGCTGCTGAGAAATAATACACACGCCTTAGTTGCTGCAGATGTGGCAACAGTTATGGAGATAGGTGCATTTAGAGAATGTTTTGGACATAGTGGGAATACCTCTTTTTGTCCTGAAAAAAAAAAAAGCCCATTCTTGCTCCTTACATAAAAATTCTAATAATTTTTCTGCTCCCATTTATGATATTGATTCATCTATTGTGTTTGTATTTATCTTAATTCATCTATTGTATTTATGTTGTTGCTGTTGTAAATGTTGTATTAATAAATAATAAAAAATAAAAACTGATAACACTCTTCTTTGTTATATTTGTTTACAAGAAAACAATATGGCTGCTAGAGGGGCGGGCATCCAAAATTTTGATAGAGGAGAAATCTATATTGTTATGCAGTAATACATTGTATCTCTACATAACTAACATTAACCAAAATAAGAATATTTTAGGGCTCTTAGATCACTTCTTAGTTGTATATCACAGTCATATACCACCCATCATAGACTTACGCTGGGCTCGATAGAAGACAACCATATTGTGCTCTGCTGTAACTTGTGTTATAGGGGTGCAGTGATGGAAAAAAGTATTTGAACCCCTGCTGATTTTGTACATTTGCTAAGTGACAAAGAAATGATCAGACTATAATTTTAACGATCGGTTTATTTAAGCAGCGATTCGTTTATTGGCAAACTTCAGATTGACCTGTACATTTGGTTTCTTGAGCAGGGGGACCTTTGAGGCACTGCTAAATTTCAGTCCTTCAAGGCATAGTGTGTTACCAATTGTTTTTTGGTGACTATGGTCCCGACTGCCATGACATCATTGACAAGATCCTCCCGTGTAGTTCTGGGCTGATTCCTCATCGTTCTCTTGATCACTGAAATGAGGGAGATTGACAGTGATATTATGTTCCTTCCATTTTGTGAATAATCGCACCAGCTGTTGTACAATTACTTGGCGATGGTCTAGTAGCCATTCCAGCCTTTTGACATCCTTAGACAGCACTTGGCCATGGTGGAGAGTTTGGAATCTGATTCATGCTTCTGTGGACAGGTGTCTTTTATACAGGTAACAAGCTGAGGCTAGAAGAACTCCCTTTAACCCCTTTAAGACACAGGATGTAAATGTATGTCCTGATGCGGTGGTACTTCATGCACAAGAATGTACATTTATGTCCTGTACATGACCGCAAGCACCGGGGTGGTGATCGCGTCATGCACGGCAGGTCCCGGCTGCTATCAACAGTGCTATGCATAGGGCAATCAAGTGATTACTATAATTAGTCCCCTGTGGGAACATAAAAAGTGTAAAAAAGAAGAAAAAAAAGTTTTAAAAAGTTTTTTTAAAAATGTGAAAAATCCTCTCCCCTAATAAAAATGTCCCTCCTAGAAAGTGTAAAAAAAATTATTTAATAAACATATTTGGTATCACTACCTGCGTAAATGTCCCAACTATCAAAATATAAAAAGTTAATGATCCCGTACGGTGAACGGCATAAACGTAAAAAAAAAAAAAAAAAAATTTTTTAAAAAAGTCAAAAATTGCTGCTTTTTTGCCACATCATATTAAAAACTTTAAAAAAAATTTGAAAAATTATTAAAAGCTTTATATAAACAAATGTGGTATCAATACAAAGTAAAGATCTCGGCTCAAAAAATTTGCCCTCATACCGCCGCTTATACAGAAAAATTGAAAAGTTATAGGTCGTCAAAATAGAGGGATTTTAAATGTACTAATTTGGTTAATAAGTTTGAGATTTTTTTTAACCCCTTAAGGACTCAGGGTTTTTCCGTTTTTGCACTTTCGTTTTTTCCTCCTTACCTTTTAAAAATCATAACCCTTTCAATTTTCCAGCTAAAAATCCATATTATGGCTTATTTTTTGCATCACCAATTCTACTTTGTAGTGACATTAGTCATTTTATCCAAAAATGCACGGCGAAACGGAAAAAAAAATCATTGTGCGACAAAATAAAGATAAAAACGCCATTTTGCAACTTTTGGGGGCTTCCGTTTCTACGCAGTGCATATTTCGGTAAAAATGACACCTTATCATTATTCTGTAGGTCCATACGGTTAAAATGATACCCTACTTATATAGGTTTGATTTTGTCGCACTTCTGGAAAAAATCATAACTACATGCAGGAAAATTTATACGTTTAAAAATGTCAT
Organism: Hyla sarda; assembly: GCF_029499605.1. NCBI lineage: Eukaryota > Metazoa > Chordata > Amphibia > Anura > Hylidae > Hyla > Hyla sarda. The sequence continues at coordinate 152,291,590 of NC_079197.1, forward strand.
CTTCTTACCCCTATAACTTTTTTATTTTTCCACGTACAGGGCGGTATGAGGACTCATTTTTTGCGCCGTGATCTGAAGTTTTTATCGGTATGATTTTTGTTTTGATCTGACTTTTTGATCACTTTTTATTAATTTTTTAATGGTATAAAAAGTGACCAAAATACGCTTTTTTGGACTTTGGAATTTTTTTGCGTGTACGCCATTGACCGTGCGGTTTAATTAATGATATATTTTTATAGTTCGAACATTTATGCACGCGGCGATACAACATATGTTTATTTTTCATTTTTTTTTACACTGTTTTATTTTTTTATGGGAAAAGGGGGGTGATTCAAACTTTTATTAGGGAAGGGGTTAAATGACCTTTATTAACACTTTTTTCTTACATTTTTTTTGCAGTGTTATAGGTCCCATAGGGACCTATAACACTGCACACACTGATCTTTTACACAGATCACAGGCGTGTATTAACACGCCTGTGATCAGTGTTATCGGCGCTTGACTGCTCCTGCCTGGATCTCAGGCACGGAGCAGTCATTCGTCGATCGGACACCGAGGAGGCAGGTAAGGGCCCTCCCGGTGTCCGGTCAGCTGTTCGGGACGCCGCGATTTCACCGCGGCGGTCCCGAACAGCCCGACTGAGCAGCCGGGTCACTTTCACTTTAGAAGCGGCGGTCAGCTTTGACCGCCGCTTCTAAAGGGTTAATACCGCACATCGCCACAATTGGCGATGTGTGATATTAGCCGCGGGTCCCGGCCGTTGATGAGCGCCGGGACCGACGCGATATGATGCGGGATCGCGGCGCGATCCCGCTTCATATCGCGGGAGCCGGCGCAGGACGTAAATATACGTCCTGCGTTGTTAAGGGGTTAAAGATAGAAAAGCATGTAATCATGGGTATCATTTTATTCGTATTGACCCACAAAATAAGGAAATCATGTAATTAAGATTCTTGTAGTTGAGGGCTGGCGTTAATAGCCGACAGCGGCATCTAAAGGAAGTTGTGAACACTCCCTGGTGGTTCAGTGGGGTGGATCGCCCCCCCAGCAGCACGATCACAGGGGGGCAATCCAGTGTGAAGGTAGCTGGAGGGCTTACCTCTGCTGCTGCGGCTGTCCCGGCTCTCCCATTGATAAAGCCTGGCAGAACCAGGCTTTATCAATCGAGCGCAGATCATACAGATCAATGTAGTTCTATGAACCACATTTATTTGCATGAGGAATCTAATGATTCCTCCTAAAAGTCCCTTAAGGGGACTAATGAAGTGTAAAAAAAAAAAGGTTTAAATAAAAGTTAAAAAAACACACATACACACACACACACACACACATAGACACACACATACACACACACATTAACCCCTTCCTTCCCTTTTCCCAAATTCCATATAAAAATATAAAAACATAATAAACATATGTGGTATTGCCTCGTGCGTAAATGTCCTAACTATAAAAATATAATGTTAATTAAACCGCACTGTCAATGGCGTATACGTAAAAAAAAATACCAAAGTCCAAAATTGCGTATTTTTGTCAACTTTGTATTCTTTAAAAAAAAATTATAAAAACCGATCAAAAAGTCCCATCAAAACAAAAATGGTACCGAAAAAACCTCAGATCATATCGCAAAAAATTAGCCCTCTTACCACCCCGTATACGGAAAAATAAAAAGTTATAGGGGTCAGAAGAGGACAATTTTAAACATACAAATTTTGGTGCATGTAGTAATAATTTTTTATAAAGCTGTGAAAAATATATATATATATAAACTGGGTATCATTGTAACTATATAGACCTACAGAATAAATATTTGGTGTCATTTTTACCGAGAAATACACTGCGTAGAATCGGAAGACGCCAAAAGTTACAGAATGACTTTTTTCCCCCCAATTTTGCCCCACAAATATTTTTTTATGGGTTCTTCATAAATTTTGTGGTAAAATGATTGATGTCATTACAAAGTACAATTGGTGGCACAAAAAATAAGCCCTCATATAAGTCTTTAGGTGAAAAATTTAAAGCGTTAGGATTTTTAGAAGGTGATGAGGAAAAAACGAAAGTGCAAAAACGGAAAAACCTGTGATCCTTAAGAGGTTAAACCAACTGATGCCAGAAAGTTAAACTGATTTGTCAATTACTTCTATTAAATAATCTTAATCCTTCCAGTACATATTAGCGGCTGTATACTACAGAGGAAATTCTTTTCTGTTTGGATTTCTTAACCACAGTGCTCTCTGCTGACCTCTGCTGTCCATTTTAGGCACTGTCCAGAGCAGGAGAAAATCCCCATAGCAAACATATGCTGCTCTGGACAGTTCCTAAAATGGACAGCAGAGGTCAGCAGAGAGCACTGTGGTCATGACATCAGAGGAAATGCATTTCTTTTTTGGATTTCTCTTTAGTATACAGCCCCTAAAAAGTACTGGAAGGATTAAGATTTTTTAATAGAAGTTATTTACAAATCTGTTTAAATTTCTGGCACCAGTTGATTTAAAAAAAAAAAAAAAAGTTTTCCACAGGATTACCCCTTTAAGGGGTCAAGAGAGTGCTCCCAATCTCAATTCCTTACCTCGTAACCAGAAATTTTACTGATGGACAGTGGGTCAAATACTTATTTCACTGAGTAAAATGCAAATCATTTTGTAACTTAATGTTTCCTTACTGCTTATTGAGTAAATTATTTTTTATTTCAGTATGCTCAATGAAGACTACTACAACTTTTTAGCATTTGTTTTTGCTTTGGATGAAATAAACAACAATTCTGAGCTTTTACCAAATTTATCACTTGGTTACCAAGTGTATGATTCGTATGTCGACAGCTCAAGAACCATCCAAAGTGTATTTAAGCTTTTCTCAAGATCGAGTGTCCCTATCCTCAACTACAACTGTGCAAGTTCTGTCCTAGTTGGGATCGTTGACGGACTGACACCCATGTTTTCAATTCTAGTAGCAAATATTTTACAGATATACAAATATCCACAGGTATGTACCCACCCCACTAATTAATATTAGTAAATAACAAGAGGCAAAACAAAGGATTTGCAACAGAACTTCTCAACATATCAACCCCTTTCCAAATGAAACTCACCCAGAGATCAGCCGAAGCAAAAAAAAAAAAAATAAGGCAAATCAGGATAACTTTATATTATACAATACAATAAAGGTAATACCAAAGGGGGGAACTCAAAGACTACTGGTCTGCATGAAGGCAGAGGGACAAAAATTTTTTCATGTTTATTTCTAATCTTCCATTATATATATATATATATATATATATATATATATATATATATATATATATATATACACACACACACACACACACACACACACACACACACACACACACATATATATATACATATATGGAAATCAAATGTATCAACCCATGGAGGTCTGGATATGGAGTCACACTTAAAATCAAAGTGGAAAACCCCACTACAGGCTGATCCAACTTTATGTAATGTCCTTAAAACAAGTCACAATGAGGCTCAGTAGTGTGTGTGGCCTCCACGTGCCCGTATGACCTCCCTACAACGCCTGGGCATGCTCCTGATGAGGTGGCGGATGGTCTCCTGAAGGATGTGCTCCCAGACCTAGACTAAAGCATCCGCCAACTCCTGGACAGTCTGTGGTGCAACGTGGTGTTGGTGGATGGAGCGAGGCCTCTGAAAAATGAAAGAAGCGATCTGATTGGTTGCTCTGGGCAACTCAGCAAGTTTTCCTCTGGGCATGTTTTGATAAATCTCCCCCTATTTATGTATGTTCAGCATCACTTCCAAACCGCCCAAAGATATTAACATGAAACTTGGCCCACATGTTACTAATATGTCAACTACAAACATAGGATAGGCAATTTAACCCTTACTCATCCCCATTTAATAGAGTTGGGGTTTTTGTTTAAAGTCCCATACAAATCTATGGGGAATATATGTTCCAGCATAACTTCCAAATGGAAGGAGATATTTAGAAAATATTTGGTCACAAGTTACTTATATGTCCACTAACAACACAGGATAGTTATTTAACCCTAACCTACCCTCATTTGTGAGGGTAGATTTTTTTTGTTTAAAGTCCCATGCAAATCAATTGGAAATGTATGTTCCAGCATAACTTCCATACGGCTGGAGATATTTCGATAATACTTGGTCACATGTTACTTATATGTAAAATAAAAATATAGGATAGTTAAATTAACCCTAACCTATTCCTATGATGTGAAGGATGAGATTTTTGTTTCAAGTCCTATGTAAGTATATGGGACTTCCAGTCCGGCTGGCAAGTCAGACCCTCCTCGCATGCCACGCCCCATCTCACAAAGTCACACCCCATTTATTTTCTGCCCTTTTTGTTTATCGGTCTGGCTTGCAAATCAGGCCCACTCCCACAAACCCATGCCCCCTTCTATTTTCGGCTTACAATATCTTGATCAAAACTCAGCCCCACCCGAGGACGGGATATGAGGTCGGAATATAAGGACAGGATATGAGGTCGGGATATAAAGTTGGAATATGAGGACGAGATATGAGGTTGAGATATAAGGACAGGATATTAGGTTGAGATATGAGGACAATATATGTGGATGGGACAAGAGGTCAAAAGCTTCCTCCTTTGTTGTTTTTCATCCCCAACAAGGATTTGGAAAGAAAAGCCGGGCAATGCCGGCTACGGAGCAAGTATTAAATAATAATCCAGAACTCTTGCAGTTTCTATTCTGACTACTAGGTTTAATAATATGTTGACACTTCCTGTTCTGTTCATATGACTTTCCAGCAGTACCCTCCTTATCACACACAGGAGGACAGACAAAGGTTACACCAGTAGATAGATAACACACCATTAACAATAGCTGTTGCTCACAACTCAGCCCCTATTTCCCTTTAGGATGACATGGGGATTTTAGCTTCTCTGCACTTGGCACCCATTTTGTTTTCATCTTATTAATAGTGTTTTTGGTCAAGTCTCTAATGTTTTTTTCTTTCTTACAGATTAGTTTTACATCACAAGGTAGAACTAGTGATTATTACCCTCATTTTTATCAAACTGTGCCAATCGAACGTTTCCTTTATAGAGGCATCTTAGAATTATTAGTACGGTTTAAGTGGAAGTGGATAGGCATTATAACGCCAACAGATCCCAGCAGTATGAACGGTGTAGAAGAAATTAAAAATATGTTTCTGGTACATGGCATCTGCACCGAATTTATAGAAACCGTGCCGTTTATCAATGACTACAGTCCTGATACAATCATGAGAATTAAGGACACAATAATAAAGTCTACAAGTAGAGTCATACTGTTGTATGGAACCAAAAATAGCGTATTTTATTTTCAACATAAAGTTAATGCCTTACACATGCCAGGAAAAGTCTGGATTAGCATGGCTGATACAAGTTTTAACATTCTATACAATGAGAACAGCTCAGTTACCAACGGGTCCTTGCACTTCATCATACGGAAAAGAGAGATTCCGTCATTTCTAAACTTTCTGAAAGAAGTGGATACCAACAAGCTTCAGGATGGGAAGACTTTTTCGACATGGTGGGATGAGCTTTGCGCTAACCGGTGTCCATTTGCAAAGAAGAGTCGGAAATGTCACGGTACTGAAAACAGTAGACATATACTAAACTCTCACTGCAATCTGAGATTTGAGGCCATGAGCTACAACGTTTACAATGTTGTTTATGCTTTGGCTTATGCGATGCATGACATGTTACTAGTAGACAAGGAAATTCTAAAAATAATAAATATTAAGAAGGAAATGCAGAGTGTTCAAGAGATTATACCCCAAAAGGTGAGCAAATGTCCTTCTGTTCCTCTGCATGCTCCCGATTTCATTCACAGATATTTTATATATATATATATATATATATATATATATATATATATATATATATATATAGTATTTTAATTTTTAAATCACAAACAAAAATAAAATATAGGAAATTCATGTAACTACCAATAACCCCCCTCCCCCCAATCCTTTCTCCCTCTGTAGAGGGGAAAAAACCATAACCCAAACCACCAGACTGTCTCCCAAATATACTCCCAGGTACTTCCTGGTTTGTGCAGAGAGCTGCAGAATCTGCACTAGTTTCCTGTGTGAACTGCTAGCAGAGCAGGTCACATGGTTAGCGAAGCAGTGAATATAGGTAAGGAAGGTGTGCACAGCCTCAGCTAATCACACACTGAAGCTCTCTCAGCTCTCTGACAGCTGAGAAGGCAGTGTCACATTGGAAAGTAGACAACATTCATCATATGTGCTAAGAACTACTGGACTTCCTGCCTGGAGGAAAAGCTGAAAGAAACAGGGTATGTGCTCAGCAAAGATTACACTTGTACATTTCAAAGTTATAGGACTTTAGCATGTGCAGCTATATAAAAGGTAATATATTATCTGACTGGAGTTCTTCTTTAAAACACAGTACACCATTCATTTTTGCAGTTGCACTATTTTCTAAGAAAAGTTGACTTTGTGAACACTCTCGGGGAGAGAATTCATTTTGACGACAATTATATGTCCACCGCATATGATATCTACAACTTGGTTTACTTCCCAAACAAAACGGTGCATCCTAGTCTGGTGGGCAATTTTACCTACAATAATAAAGGAGGATGCTTCACACTCCTGAAAGATGTGATTATATGGGACAGCTATTTTACTGAGGTATGTGGTGGTCCTAACAAAATCTAACTTCACCCCAAAAATAGTAATATAGATTTGAGGTCATTCAAATGTCCTGTTTGACAATAAATGCAGAGAGTGAAATATTCCTGCACCATGAAGAGCCTGCCATGCTCTAGTACTATTATACATTTAATAAAAGAGAGCGTGTCACACATTTTCAACCAAAATGGAGAGATGGCTTTTAACCACTTCCTGACATCTGACATTAATACGACATGGTTGTCTGTACGTACGCACGTACGCGACGACGTGATGACGAGGAAGGAGAGCACCGGCCATACAGGGGATCCCTGAACGGAGAAGACACCGAGGAGGCAGGTAAGGTCCCTCCCAGTGTCCTGTAAGCACTGACCCGGCAATTCAGTCGGGCTGTTCGGGACCGCGGCGGTGAAATCGCCGCGGTCCCGAACAGCCCGACTGAACAGCCGGATTAGTGTCACTTTCCCTTCAGACGCGGTGGTCAACTTTGATCGCCGCGTCTGAAGGGTTAATACAGGGCATCACCGCGATCGGTGATGTCCTGTATTAGCCGCGGGTCCCGGCCGTTGATGGCCGCAGGGACCGCCGCGATAGGGGTGTATTCGCCGTATAAGACGCCAGTTTTGGGGAAGAAAAAGTGCGTCTTATACGGCGAAAAATACGGTAAATATGGGTATTGTTGCAATCATATCGACCCACAGAATAAAGATAACATGTCAAGTTTACCTTGTACACACTGCGTAAGAATGAAACCCCCCCGACATTTGAAAATTGCTGGGGTTTTTTTCATTCCCCCTCTCAAAATGATATTTTTAAAGGTTGTACCAAATATTTAAAAAGGTAAAAAATAAATAAATAAAAATTAAATAAATAAATAAAAAGTGTCATTAAAAAGTACAATTGGTGATGCAAAAAACAAGCTCTCTTATGGCTCTGTGGATGGAAAAATAAAAGTTATGTTTCTTAAAATACAAGGAGAAAAAACAAAAATGCAAAAATTAATAGAAGCCTGGTCTACCGAGAAGAAGCACATACACAGCAGAGACCTAAAGGGGACAAAATGCAAAAGAGCATTAGCATACACTAGGAACCTGGGAGACACAAAGGGGGACATTTATCAATGTTTGCTTATGTATTCCTTTTTTTTGTTATTGTTTTGCTTATGTGCGACTTATTTATCAACTGCTTTCAGCCTGTTGATAAATTTCTTTCACGTAAGCACTTTCTGTTTTTGCTTTGGTAGTGGCTTTTTCTGCTCCATGTCTGAGCTGGAGTAAAATTTTGTAACTTTTTTCATGCAATGCGACTTTTTTGCGACTTTCGCACTTGATAAATCTCTGACCACTGCAAGTCAAAAATCACTTTTTGCTTTGCTAACCCCTTAACGACGCAGGACATATATTTATGTCCTGCGCCGGCTCCCGCGATATGAAGCGGGATTGCGCCGCGATCCCGCATCATATCGCGTCGGTCCCGGCACTCGTCAACGGCCGGGACCCGCGGCTAATACCACACATCGCCGATCGCGGCGATGTGCGGTATTAACCCTTTAGAAGCGGAGATCAAAGCTAAAGTGAAAGTGAAAGTGACCCGGCTGCTCAGTCGGGCTGTTCGGGACCGCCGCAGTGAAATCGCGGCATCCCGAACAGCTTGCAGGACACCGGGAGGGCTCTTATCTGCCTCCTCGGTGTCCAATCGGCAAATGACTGCTCCGTGCCTGAGATCCAGGCAGGAGCAGTCAAGCGCCGATAACACTGATCACAGGCTTGTTAATACACGCCTGTGATCAGGATGACAGATCAGTGTGTGCAGTGTTATAGGTCCCTATGGGACCTATAACACTGCAAATAAAAAGTTTAAAAAAGTGTTAATAAAGGTCATTTAACCCCTTCCCTAATAAAAGTTTGAATCACCCCCCTTTTCCCATAAAAAAAATAAAACAGTGTCAAAAAAATTATAAATAAACATATGCGGTATCGCCGCATGCGTAAATGTCCGAACTATAAAAATATAACATTAATTAAACTGCACGGTCAATGGCGTACGCGCAAAAAAATTCCAAAGTCAAAAAAGCGCATTTTTGGTAACTTTTTATACCATTAAAAAATGAATAAAAAGTGATCAAAAAGTCCGATCAAAACAAAAATCATACCGATAAAAACTTCAGATCACGGCGCAAAAAATCAGTCCTCATACTGCCCTGACGTGGAAAAATAAAAAAGTTATAGGGGTCAGAAGATGACATTTTTAAACGTATAAATTTTCCTGCATGTAGTTATGATTTTTTCCAGAAGTGCGACAAAATCAAACCTATATAAGTAGGGTATCATTTTAACCGTATGGATCTACAAAATAATGATAAGGTGTAATTTTTACCGAAATATGCACTGCGTAGAAACGGAAGCCCCCAAAAGCTCGATGTGACTCACTCGGCTGGAGCGTGATCGCTGAGTGATTAACCAACCGCATCGAGCCTGGCTATTTCTTCACATGACCATGATCGGAACCTCCAACAGTGAGCGGACACAGAGGAGAGAGCGCTTCGGTACACCGTTTTATTCTCCCTGAGAACTATTGTCTCGGGAACCTTTACCAATCGCATTTACCAGACGTCCAGGACCCACAGGACGCCACGGTGTCAGCCGCACCTCCTCAATCCAGCGATTCCCGATTCAGCGGGATACAAGCGCTATATGGTGTTATGCCCAGTGCATAACACCCTAAGGTGAGCAGGTTTCTTTACATCATGCTCATTTTCTCTGCCAAACCACATTTACCGCACATTGTTGCGCTATTCTTGTGTTTCTATTTTTTTCATATAAAAGTATTTTAGTGGAACTCTAACAATTGCTATTAACAAAACAAATATATAATCAAAACATTTGTAACTGCCACTTATTTAAAGTTTACTAAAAATAAAAATGACAAAAATAAAGCTTGATGCATCCAAGAAAAAACGGTGCCAAAATGATTTGCATAAACGATTAAGAGGAAACTATAGGTTTCAATTCCACATGTGCTAAAAAACAAAAACTAAAATGTCAGGAAAAGGGAGGAAGGGTAGAATACCTGGTCTGGAAGAGGTTAATAACTAAGCTTGTCATTAAATGTGGTGCTATTTGCCTTGTCTTTTATCATCAGACTCCACAATCCTTTTGTAGTGAAGACTGCAGACCTGGGTACCGGAAGTCTCCCAGAATGGGAAAATCTGTATGCTGCTTTGACTGTCTGCAGTGTCCAGAAGGAGAATATTCCATTCAAAACAGTGAGTAAAGTTTTAGAGATTTAAAATTTAGGGAAACAACCCCTTTTCTTTAAATGCAAGTGCGTACACCCTGCCAGTGGTCTGTGCATTGTGTGGATATTGCATTGTGTTATAAATGCTACCCTCAGGTCTTGGAACAGTGGTCTCAAACAGTGGCCCTCCAAATGTTGCAAAACCTGAGTTTAGCGTTAATATCCAAACTATCAAAATATAATGTTAATTATCCTGTACGGTGAATGGCGCTAACTTAAAAAATATCCGAACTATTAAAATATAATGTTAAAGGAGTATTCCAGGAATTTTTTTTTATGGGTGGGATGGCTGATATGTAGGAGGGAGGAAAATGGAATTGTGGGATTTGTAGTCAAAAAAGAAAAGTCAAAACAGGAAATACAAGTTCACAAAAAGCTAGCCACAGTATTATGGTAATCTCACAACATGGCCATTTATCCCCAAGACAAGCGCAGATCCTTCCTAAGCATGTCCATTACTGTCTGCCAGGTACGTACTAAAATCACCTTATGGTGGTGAACCCATTTAATTATCCTGTACGGTGAACGGTGTGAACGTAAACATCCAAAATTGCTGCTTTCTATAACATTTTATTCCCCAAAAAATTGATTAAAAAAAATGTATTGAAAGTTATATATATGCAAAATGTGGTATCAAGAAAAAGTAAAGATCACGGTGCAAAAAATGAGCCCTCATACCGCCGCTTATACAGAAAAATGAAAAAGTTATAGGCCAGCAAAATAGAAAGATTTTAAAAGCACTAATTTGGTTAAAAAAATATATTTTAAGCGGTACAATAATAGAAAAGTATGCAATCATGGGTATCATTTTAATCGTGTTGACCCAAAGAATAAAGAAAACATGTCTATTTTACCGTAAAATGTACAGCATGAAAATGAAACCCAAAATTTATCCACACAAATAGTATTTTTTTGGTTGCGCCATACTTTTTATGGACAAATAAGTGATGTCATTACAAAGGACAACTGATTGCGCAAAAATCAAGCCCTCCTATTAGTCTGTGGATGTAAATATAAAAGAGTTATGATTTTTAGAAGGAGAGGAGGAAAAAACTAAAATGTAAAAATAAAATGGGCTGAGTCCTTAAAGGGGTATTCCAGGGAAAAACTTTTTTATATATATCAACTGGCTCCAGAAAGTTAAACAGATTTGTAAATTACTTCTATTAAAAAATCTTAATCCTTTCAGTACTTATGAGCTTCTGAAGTTAAGGTTGTTCTTTTCTGTCTAAATCCTGTCTGATGGCACCTGTCTCGGGAAATGCCCAGTTACTACTGGGGTGACACACTGTAACAAACCTCCTCCTCATGTAATCTCCTTACTACTGAGGTGACACTGTAAAACCTCCACCCCATGTAATCTCCTTACTACTGGTGTAACACACTGTAGCAAACCCCCACCCCATGTAAACTTCTTACTACTGGGGTAACACACTGTAACAAATCCCCTCCTCATGTAGTCACCTTACCACTGGGGTGACACACTGTAACAAACCTCCTCCTCATGTAGTCACCTTACCACTGGGGTGACACACTAACAAACCTTCTCATATAATCTCCTTACTACTGGGGTGACACACTGTAACAAACCCCCTCCTCATGTTATTAACTTACTACTGGGGTGACATGTGACCTCCACTCCAGCTCAGTCCTGCCTCCTCCACAGCATCACACAGGTCCTTCAACCCCTATTACATCTATCCTGCAAAGTCACACGATAGTGACATCATCACAGGTCCTATACCATGAGAATCTAGGCCGCAGAGGGAAGGGGTAATGTGACAGCGCTGCGCTCCTGACAGCAGGTAACTAGATAGAGAAGCGCAGCCCCACCAGTGTTGTCTTAGGGCTTCCTAAAAAAACAAAAGCTGTGGCTGTGGAAGGGTGCGATCCCAGTGGTCAGTGAGTCACACAAAAAAAAGGCCGGGGCCAGCAGGGCCCCCCTGGGGCTCCAGGCCCCATAACCGTGTATGGGTTGTACCCCCCTGACGGCGTCCCTCTTGATGTCAGACTTACTAGCCTATACTTGCGGGGGCGGACTGACAACACTCAGGGCCCCCGGACGAAATAAAGCAAGGGCCCCCTGTAAGACTCCGCCCTGGCCACGCCCCTATTCCACCCAAATCCCTCCTCATGTCTCACCCCATCACACAAAATATTATACTTACATTACACTAATGGGTCGTTAGTGTACTTGATGATCATGAAGTACAAGCCCACTAGCCCCATCACGGCCACCTGTACGTAGCGGGTCCCAAACATCCCTAGCACAAAAGAAGGGGGGGGGGGGTTAATTATAAAATTCTACATACTCTATATGCCACCAGGATTTTACAGTGCCGGACACTGTGCCTCCTAGATGTACCAGTGCTGCACACTGTGCCACCAATAATAATAGTAGAGAAGTAATTCCAGCACTTACCATATATTCAGTGTAGCTTATTGCATATCCTTGAACATATGGTGAGTGCTGGGATTACTTCTCTACTATGTTCTGGGCCTGATCCATCCACGTGCACCACCAAACTAGGGAAGTGCCGATCTCCACCTATTGTGGATATAATAATGTCACACACTGTGCTGCCTGGATATAATAATGTCACACAATGTGCCGCTAGGGTATAATAATATCACACAATGTGCCGCTAGGGTATACTAGTGCCACACACTGTGTGCCATGTATAGTAGTACACAGGCTGTGTGCTCAGTACATAGCTGTACCATACAAGAGACTCATAAAACATAATAGTGTCCACTACAAAGGATTGTGCCAACCCAGTGTGCTGCCTGACCTCCCAACTCCCATCATTTTGGACTATGCTGGAGAGCCCTAGGCATGATGGGAGTTGTAGTTCTGTAATAGCTGCAGAGCCACAGGTTGGAGTACATGATCACCCATCATCCCTGCAGAACGTACTAAAGACTCCAGCTGATGGGACAGTCAGACAGACTATACAATGATGTCAGTGACTACAGCACTGATGGGACAGTCAGACAGAACAAACAATGATATCAGTGACCTGAGTGACATCTTCTCTGTTGTCTTTTCTTTTCTTCTTTATCTGGTCCAGACGTCAGGACTTCTTCCAGCTCCATCTTCTCTGCAGAGTCTGACACAAGCAGATCCTCATGCTCCATAAGAAGACAATAATTATTATAACCCTGCCAGATACTGTGCCCCCTAAATATATCCCTTACAGACCCATCTGTCCCCTGCACCCCTAAATCTTCCTTCAGACCCCTTTTCCTCCCAGACCCCTCTGTCCTCCTCCAGACCCCTAAATCCTCCTCCAGACCGCTTTTCCCCAAGACCCCTAAATCCTCCTTCAGACCTCTCTATCCCCCCAGATCACTTTGTCCTCCTCCAGACCCCTCTGTCCCGAGAACACTGTGTCCTCCTCCAGACCCCTCTGTCCCCTCCTCCTCCAGACCCATCTGACCCCATCATACCCCAAAACCAGGGGTCCTCAAACTTTTTAAACAGGGGGCCAGTTCACGGTCCCTCAGACCGTTGGAGGGCTGGACTATAGTTAAAAAAAAAAAACTATGAACAAATTTCAATGCACACATATATCTTATTAGTAATTTACCCCTTTAAGTAAGCAGCACAGCTCCCCCCACATTAGGTAGGCAGCACAGTTCCCCCCCACATTAGGTTGGCAGCATAGTTCCCCCCCCACATTAGGTTGACAGTATAGATCCCCCCACATTAGTTTGTAGTTCCCCCACATTAGAGTTGGCAGTATAGTTCCCCCACATTAGGCTGGCAGTATAAGTCCCCCCACATTAGGTTGGCAGTATAGTTCCCCCACATTAGGCTGGCAGTATAAGTCCCCCCCCCCACATTAGGTGGGCAGTATAAGTCCCCCCATATTAGGTTGGCAGTATAGCTCCCCCACATTAGGTTGTAGTTCCCCCCACATTAGGTTGGCAGTATAGTTCCCTCCACATTAGGTTTGCAGTATAGTTTACCCCCCATTAGGTTGTGGTTCCCCCCACATTAGGTTGTAGTACCCCCACATTAGGTTGGCAGTATAGTTCCCCCACATTAGGCTGGCAGTATGTTCCCCCACATTAGGTGCAATATAGTCCCCCACATTACGTTGGCTGTATGTTCCCCCACATTAGGTGCAATATAGTCCCTTACATTAGGTGCAGTATAGTCCCCCCCCCCCCCACATTAGGTGCAGTATAGTTCCCCCACAGGCATACACCCCCCAGCGATACAGTATGGCTGGAGGCTGTATGCCTGTGTACTGCCCGACTTCAGTGTTCTGACCACCGCTCCGGCCATAGCAGGACCGGAGGATCGGTGGTCAGAACTCCGAAGCTGATGCGCCACCGGTAAACACCTACCAACTGCCAGCGTGCATCATTCTTACTTCTTCCCGGCTCCTCCGTGCTCCGTTGCCATTGGTGCATGCATGGGACGTCAGTGATGTCCCTGCGTGCGCCAGCTCCTGGCGGTCCACGCGTTTTTAAAGTAAACGCAGGGCCTTAACAGAGGCGTCTCTGTGTTCCGAAAGCATCTTTCGGAACACAGGGATGTCCCGAGGTAAAAACACCCGGCGGGCCGGGTAAATGCACTCCGCGGGCCGCATGTGGCCCGTGGGCCGTAGTTTGAGGACCCCTGCCCTAAACCCTCCTGACTCCTTTGCTCCCTCTTCTTCCGCTCAGGGCCCCTTATTGTGGCCTATCTCACATGGCAGATTTAGATACACAGGCTCAGCAGACAGTATCACACATAACGGATTTAGATACACAGGCTCAGCAGACAGTATCATGCATAACTGATTTAGATACACAGGCTCAGAAGACAGTATCGCACATAACGGATTTAGATATGCAGGCTCAGAAGACAGTATCACACATGACAGGATTAGATACATAGGCTCAGCAGACAGTATCACATATGACAGGATTAGATACAGAGCACAGCAGACAGTATCACACATGACAGGATTAGATACAGAGCCCAGCAGACAGTTGCACACAACAGGATTAGATACAGAGCCCAGCAGACAGTTGCACACATGACAGGATTAGATACAGAGCCCAGCAGACAGTTGCACACATGACAGGATTAGATACAGAGCTCAGCAGACAGTATCACACATGACAGGATTAGATACAGAGCCCAGCAGACAGTATCATACATGACAGTATCACACATGACAGGATTAGATACAGAGCCCAGCAGACAGTTGCACACACGACAGGATTAGATACAGAGCACAGCAGACAGTTGCACACATGACAGCATTAGATACAGAGCCCAGCAGACAGTTGCACACACGACAGGATTAGATACAGAGCACAGCAGACAGTATCACACATGACAGGATTAGATACAGAGCAAGGCAGACAGTATCACACACGACAGGATTAGATACAGAGCACAGCAGACCGTTGCACACATTAAAAGACGAAATACAGTTTTGTAGACATATGACACATGGCACAGGGTCTCACCAGGTCAGTGTTTCTTGTCTTCGCTCCGTCCTCTGCCCAGGCGGCTCCAGGTCCAGGAATGTCCGGGGGTTGTGGCTGAACTTTTCCTCAAGGAAGACGGCGCGGAGCACAGGAGCTGAGGCAGGACACGTCGGGGGAGGGAGCAGACGTGCGCATGGCACTTGTCTCCCAGAAAGCATTGCTGTTTTAAAGAGACAGTGTCCCTGCCGCAGCTGATAGAGCTTGGAGCCGGGGGATAGGACTTGGGGCCGGGGGCTAGAACTGGAGTGCGGCGAAATTTAGCTGCCGGACCTGAAAGGCAGCGCTTTTCTGTCTGGGGATCTGGGACAAGTGTCCAGGATCCCCAGCAGCAGCGGGCCCTTTACCCTGCCGGGGCCCTCGGACCCCGTCCGAACGGACCGGCCGGTCAGTCCGCCCCTGTCCACACATCTTTTTTTGTGAACGGGCACAACATATATTTCTAAATTCCAATCTTCTGGGATTATTCCTGTTACCAGTGATTGTTTAAATAAATCTGTTAATGGTTTTGCTAGTACACTGCTAAGCTCTTTTACGAACGTTTTCCTTTAGGCCCCTGTGACTTGTTTTACTTAACTTTAGACAGCTGACTTAGAATGTCTTACTCTGTAAAAGACACATGCAACAAATGATTAATTAATTGGACATTTTCCTATCCTAGGTGACAGAAAATTTGGATTTTATTACAAACAAGATGCGAGTATTATGCTTTTAAACTTCTTTACTGAACTTCAGCAGGAAATATAAACTGTATGTATTAACAAGAAAAATAATTTTTTGAAGCATATAAAGGGCATATGACTATACAATTGTCACGATTCGGCAGGCTGGAGGTGGATCCTCTGTGTCAGAGAGGGATTGGCGTGGACCGTGTCGGTGGACCGGTTCTAAGTTGCTACTGGTTTTCACCAGAGCCCGCCGCAAAGCGGGATGGTCTTGCAGCGGTGGTAGCAACCAGGTCGTATCCACCGGCAACGGCTCAACCTCTCTGACTGCTGAGATAGGCGCGGTACAAGGGAGCAGACAAGAGCAGGGTCGGACGTAGCAGAAGGTCAGGGCAGGCAGCAAGGATCGTAGTCAGGGGCAACGGCAGGAGGTCTGGAACACAGGCTAGGAACACACAAGGAAACGCTTCAACTGGCACAATGGCAACAAGATCCGGCAAGGAAGTGCAGGGGAAGTGAGGTATAAATAGGGAAGTGCACAGGTGAAGGTACTGATTAAAACCCATGCGCCAATCAGTGGCGCACCGGCCCTTTAAATCGCAAAGACCCGGTCTGACCGGGGCGCTGCGAACAGGAGAACGCTGCGAGCGCTCCGGGGAGGAGCGGGGACCCGGAGCGCTCGGCGTAACAACAATCCAGGATGCAACCTAGTATCATGTCCCGTATCATTAGCCAATCAGACAGCAAGACAGGTGATAAAGGTGACACACTCTCAGGTATCTCCCTTCTTCTTTGCGAGGGTACATCAAACAGGAAATCACAACCGAAACATCAACAAGTGAAGAAGATGTAGGATGACTGAAAGATGAAGGAACAAGGAATCCGCAGAGTCTTGTCAACATTGATGTCCAATGATGGATAGAAATCACTGTGGAGCTGTTTGAGAAATAAGAGAGAAAAACAAGTTATAGGGATGGGAATTGGTAGGGATAATACTCGCGTCTTGTTTTTAATAAAATCCAAATTTTCCGTCACCTAGGATAGGAAAATTTCCAATTTTATGCCAAAACAAGACGCTTCGTATTATGCTTAGTTTAAAGCTTAATCGTAATAAACATAATATAAAATGAAATGTAAACTCTGGGTAATATTAGTGATCGTTACAATAACAACATAGAAACATTGGATTCAGGTCTGAAGTAAAAGGTTTTGAAAGTAGAATCGGAAGACCAATTGGCCGCTTTTAACAAATCTGAAAGGGAAGCGCCAGATTGGAAAAGTTTGGTTGAGACTGCACTTCTGGTAGAATGAGCCGTAAATTTGGATATATCGATATCGGCTAAATGCATGGTTTGCTTAACCCATCTAGCAAGAGTGGGAGAGGATACAGGAGCGTGAGGTTTGCAAAAGGAAATCAATAATTGGGAAGATGATGGAGCCCGAAGACGTTCAGTTCTGGATTCATAGGAACGAAGACAGCGAACTACACAAAGTTTCTCCTGATGAGGAAAAGAAGGGTAAAAAACAGAATGGAGATTCGTTTTCGTACGACCATATATGGAAAAAACAACGCCTTGAGGTGTAAACTGTCTGCGAGAAATGTCTAATGATCTTACGTCGGAGACTCTTTTAATCGAAATAATACACTAGAGAGTGGTAAGTTTGAATGATAGGAATTTTAATGATAAAGAATCATTATCTTCCCAAGAAATTAACATGTCAAGAATAATATTTATATTCCATGTAGAAGTATATTTAGGTACAGGAGGTCTGCGAAAGCGAATACCTTTAAGGAGTTGACAAACTAAATGATGTCTACCCACCGGAATGGAGTCTATCGGAAGGTGTTTAGAAGAAATTGCTGAACGATAGAGATTAATCGTCCTATAAGCTTTGCCAGCATCAAAAGAGGCTGATAAGAAATTTAAGATGTGGGATATAGATGTTCGTAAGGGATCCAGATGTCGTTGATCGCACCAATGAGACCAAATTTCCCAGGCTGATCGGTAAGCTGATTTGGTACCCGGGGCCCATGCATCTGAAAGGATGTCCTGAGTCGATTTTGAAAATTGGAGATTAGATCTTGGTGACCCGAAATCATCCAAGCCAGCAGAAGCAGTTGACCTGACATTATCAGAGGATGACAATTCCCTTGAGGATCTAGGAGAAGATCGTGAGTGGATGGGAGGAGACGAGGAAGGTCTATAAGGAGATGAAGGATTTGGGGAAACCACGATTGAGTTGGCCAAAGAGGAGTGATAAGAACCAGAGTAGATTTCTGAATTGCGGTTTGGAATAAGACTCGAGGAATGAGGTTGAATGGAGGAAACGCGTATAGGGTTTTCTGAGGCCAAAATTGCAGGAAAGCGTCTACACCCAGAGCTTCTGGGTCTGGACACCAACTGAAAAATAGAGGCAGCTGAGTGTTCAGACGGGAGGCAAAAAGGTCCATGTGAAGAGGACCCCATAGAGAATTGAGTTCCTGAAAGATTGGAAGGAGTAGTTTCCAATCGCTGGAATCTGTAAGGTAGCGAGAATACCAATCTGCTACTGAATTGGAAATCCCAGGTAGATATTCCGCTTTCAGGGTTATCTGTTTGTCCAGACAAAAATGCCACAAATCTTTGACAAAGTCCGCAAGAATCTTGGATGTTGTACCTCCCAAGTGATTGATGTACTGGACAGCGGAAATGTTGTCCATGCAAAGGAGAATACAACAATGGGAGGAATTTTTTGCAAAACTTTTTAATGCAAAAAATCCTGCCAGTAGTTCCAGACAATTTATGTGTAATTGGGCTTCTGTTGGGGACCATTTCCCTCCAGTGGAAAGAGAACCGTAGTGAGCTCCCCATCCGGAAAGACTCGCATCCGATTCTATAATGATGTCTGGATTCAGATGGAAAATCTTCTGATGTTAGGGGAATCTCGTCTGAGTAACCGAGACCTTCTCTTAAATGGCGAATCTTTAGATGTTGGAGAGCCGTGTAATGAAGAGGGGCTGGGAAGATGGCCTGGATCAAGGCTGATAAGAGCCCTACTATTCGAGCTATGGTCTTCAAAGAAATTATGTCCTTGCAGAGAATTTGTCGGATTTCCTTCTGAATAGTCTTCAATCTTCTTGGGGGAAGGCTCAGAGTGGTCAACTGGGTGTTGATCATGAAGCCTAACAATTCTAGATTTTGAGAAGGGGTTAGGACTGATTTCTTGTGAGTTATAAGAAAACCTAGATGAGTCAGAAGAGTCAGAGTCCAACTCATGTGGAGCAAAAGTAACTCTTTTGACTGGGCCATAAGGAGAATATCGTCGAGTTAGATGATAAGACGAACTCCTCGACTTCTGAGAGAGGCAACTACTGGCTTCAGTAGTTTTGTAAAAAACCAAGGGGCTGATGACAGCCCACAGGAATTGATGGAAGATTTGAGAAGGATGAATTGGAACTGTCAGGTATGCATCCTTCAAATCTATTTTTATTAGCCAGTCGTGTTTCATTAGAATGTCCCTTAGTAAGTGAATGCCCTCCATTTTGAAGTGGCGATAGATCACTAAGTTGTTCAAAAGTTTCAGATTGATCACTGGTCTGTGACCACCGTCTTTCTTTTTCACCACAAATAAGTTGCTGATGAAACCTGGTGAGTGGGACTGAACTGGAATAATCGCTCGTTTGGCAATCAAATCTCTGATTTCTTGGTCTATAAGAGTCCTGTCTGCTTGAGAGAATTGAATTGGATGTGGTAAGTTTGGACGGGAAGGGAAACAAATTCTATTTGGCAACCCTTGATCGCGTTTAGGATCCAAGAGTTGGATGTAATTGTATGCCATTTGTGGGAAAAATACAGGAGTCTTCCCCCAGGGGAATATCTTGG
The DNA here is from genome assembly GCF_029499605.1 of Hyla sarda. Classification (NCBI taxonomy): domain Eukaryota; kingdom Metazoa; phylum Chordata; class Amphibia; order Anura; family Hylidae; genus Hyla; species Hyla sarda. The sequence goes on from NC_079197.1 coordinate 152,311,570, forward strand.
GAAGAATACTGTGGTAGACTTACCTGTGAGGGGTCTTGAACGAGGGTATCCTCTTTGACCTCTAGCTCGCCATGGTCTCCCCCTGTAGGGAAAAAAGGGAGGGGGGCAGAGGAGGACCCTGAAAATTGAGAGGAGGGTTGGGGGTAGGAGCCTCTGGTGTATTTATGTTGAGAGGATCGGCCGGAAAAACGGCTCCGTCCTTTTCCGGCCTTTCCAAAAACACGTTGAGAAAACACTTTCTTCGTGGATACTTGGGCCTTATTTAGTGAGGAAAATAGGCTGACATATTTATTTAACTCTTTAATAAAATCTTCCCCAAAGAGCATGCCTTTGGTGGGGAATAGAACGTTTTCGTTTGACAGAGAGGGAAGCGTTTGCTTTCCCGAAAAAACATATAGCCCTTTGGGCCCACCCTTTGAGGGTTTCTGTATCTACCGGAGTATTGGAATTGGATGCTTCCTCAGCTAGGTCCAATATTTTAGTCAGTGGACCCATAAGGTCCATCAGTTTGTCTTGAAAAGACTGGAAGTTCCTATCTATCCCCTTTTTAGGATTTTTTCCCGTTTTAAAGAGAAATTTGGAAATGAAAGGGTCCAACTCTGGGGTGCTAGAAGCATTATTCGTCAGTGTTGGCCTGGGGCATTCTGCCTTTAATTTATTGCGTGATGGTTTATCCAAAGGCTTATTGGCCCGTAAGGAGAAAAATTCGGCCACTTTAGAGCTTGGAAGCCATTCCCCAGATCGGGGATGGCATATTAAGCCCGGGTAAAAATATATGTCTCCGGATTCAGTCAATATAGTTTCTTCCTGACTGCCAGGGTCGTCATGATTAGAATCACTGTCCTCCGAGACATAGAGTATCTGATCTACGTCCTCTATATTGGAGTCGTCCGACTTATCAGAGGAGGGAACTCGGTAGGAGTCCGGTTTAGCTCTGAAGCTAGATTTTTTAGTCTTACTACTATGAGCATCCTCATGGGAGGAGGGTGAAATATGAGGCTTATGGGAGCCACTACTGATGGATGTCTGTTTGCGTTCAGTAGAGTGGGATAGTGTAACATCTTGGCGCATTCTAGAGGTAATTTTATCACTCTTAGAGGAATATGGGCCGTCTGATGAGTGGCGTTTTTTAGATTTCACCTTACCTGGCCCTTTAACCCCTTAAGGACCGGGGGTTTTTCAGTGTTTGCATTTTCGTTTTTGCTCCTTGCCTTTAAAAAATCATAACTCTTTCAATTTTGCACCTAAAAATCCATATGATGGCTTATTTTTTGCGCCACCAATTCTACTTTGTAATGACGTCAGTCATTTTTCCCAAAAATCTACGGTGAAACGAGAAGAAAAATCATTGTGCGACAAAATAGAAAAAAAACGCTGTTTTGTAAATTTTGGGGGCTTCCGTTTCTACGTAGTACATTTTTCGGTAAAAATGACACCTGATATTTATTCTGTAGATCCATACGATTAAAATGATACCCTACTTATATAGGTTTGATTTTGTCGGACTTCTGGAAAAAATCATAATTACATGCAGGAAAATTAATACGTTTAAAATTGTCATCTTCTGACCCCTATAACTTTATTTTTCCGTGTATGGGGCGGTATGAGGGCTCATTTTTTGCGCCGTGATCTGAAGTTTTTAGCGGTACCATTTTTGCATTGATAGGACTTATTGATCGCTTTTTATTCATTTTTAAATGATATAAAAAGTGACCAAAAATGCACTATTTTGGACTTTGGAATTTTTTTGCGCGCACGCCATTGACCGAGCGGTTTAATTAATGATATATTTTTATAATTCGGACATTTCCGCACGCGGTGATACCATATATGTTTATTTTTATTTACACTGTGTTTTTTTTTTTATTGGAAAAGGGGGGTGATTCAAACTTTTAATAGGGGAGGAGTTAAATGATCTTTATTCACTTTTTTTTTGCAGTGTTACAGGTCCCATAGGGACCTATAACACTGCACACACTGATCTCCTATGCTGATCACTGGTTTCTCATTAGAAACCAGTGATCAACGATTCTGCCGCATGACTGCTCATGCCTGGATCTCAGGCACTGAGCAGTCATTCGGCGATCGGACAGCTAGGAGGCAGGAAGGGGCCCTCCCGCTGTCCTGTCAGCTGTTCAGGATGCCGCGATTAGTCGCGGCTATCCCGAACAGCCTGACTGAGTTAGCCGGGAACTTTCACTTTTAGCCGCGCGGCTATTAGAGGCGGGTCCCGGCTTCACTATGACGCCGGGCCCGCCGTGATATGATGCGGGGTTACTGTGTAACCCCGCGTTATATCAGATGAGCAGGACCAAGGACGTACCGGTACGTCCTTGGTCCTTAAGGGGTTAAATCCCTTAGCCAGTTGGGACACAGACTCCTTTGGAGACCAGAACTGATCTGATGGAGTCATGGGAAGTAAATTATTCATAGGTAAATTAGTCACAGTTGCGGATTGTGAGCGTGCTAGCACCAGAGCAACTGATTGATATTTTGATATTGAAGCATCCACCAGCGATTGTAAATTCTCTGGTAATACATTTTCAGTAGATGAAGTATTATCAGCAGACATTGTGAGGATGTAGGTGCTGAAACAAAATATGTAAATATGGATAAGGAATAATAGGTAATAGTTAATTTATAATTATATATAAATGAACAGTTATTATTACAACGGATAAAGGACTAAAATAGTAAGTAAGACTTTATGAGGGAATGAATGAATGGAGAAAAATACTGAAAAACTGCCACAAGGTGGCAGTACAGGATAAGGAATGAAATTGTATGACTTTTTAACAGGAGGGGAACGAAACGAGTTACTATATGGAGGATACTGTGGTAATTTGTAGCTAATGGACGATGCGTACGCCAGGTTCTGTCACTCTGAGGAGAATGACAAGATCCCGTGGACGTTTGACATAGGATGACCGCTCTGTCAGCAAGTCACGCGAGACTTGCGCGCGCGCCGGGAGAAACGAGGAAGCGCTCAAGCCACAGGAATGGCGGTGTTGGCGCCAAGGGAGAGAAAGGAAAAGATAAGGTATGTAAAGAAGTGAAAATGAACCTGAAGTTGAAACAGTATGAGGGTCGGAATGACCGGGGAAGACAGGAAAAGAAACGGAAAACACCAGGTGAGAAATAATAAGATAAATGGTTGAAGGGGAAATATAAATAAAGGGAATACTGAGGAAAAAACTGATTTTTGCAGAATATGGAGAGAACAAACAAAGGATATAAGACCCAGATAATTTATATATGAATATAATGTAATATACAATGTATAAGACCACTAATAGGAAAAATAACTAAGGAATGAAAATAAATGGGTAAATAAACAAAATTAATAAATGAATTGAAATAATGGAATATATGAGGTAATTATTTGTGAGAGAAATTATGAACTTATCTTTGTCACACTGCTGAGCAGCAAAGAAGAAGGGAGATACCTGAGAGTCGATCACCTGTCTGATTGGCTAATGATACGGGACATGATACTAGGTTGCATCCTGGATAGTAGTCATATACCCTTTATATGCTTCAAAAAAAAAAAATTTCTTGTTAATACATACAGTTTATATTTGCTGCTGAAGTTCAGTAAAGAAGTTTAAAAGCATAATACGAAGCGTCTTGTTTTCCCATAAAATTAGTAAAAACTGAACAGAAATATTTACTGAAGTCAGCTAGTCCTCTTCTATATCCATCCCTTCCTTTGTTATTAATGGAATTATTTCTTGTTTCAACTTTTTTATTTTTATTTATATATCTGAAAAACTTCTTATCCTCTTTTTCACTGAAAGAGCTAGTTTATCTCCTACCTGTGCTTTAGAGGCTCTTATAACTTTCTTGGCCTCTGTCTTATCTTATAGATTTGTCTACCTTCCATCCTGTGAGATATTTTATATATACATCTATATATATATATATATATATATATATATATATATATATATATATATATATATATATATTATATATGTGGGAAGCCTAATTAGGCTGAATTTGTGGGAGTGGCGAGGGCTTTAACCCCTTAACGATGCAGGCTTTAACCCCTTACGATATGAAGCGGGATCGCACCGTGATCCCGCATCATATCTCGTCGGTCCCGGCGCTCATCAACGGCCGGGACCCGCGGCTAATGCCACACATCGCCGAACGCGGCGATGTGCGGTATTAACCCTTTAGAAGCGGCGGTCAAAGCTGACCGCCGCTTCTAAAGTGAAAGTGACCCGGCTGCTCTGTCGGGCTGTTCGGGACCGCCGCGGTGAAATCGCGGTGTCCCGAACAGCTTACAGGACACCGGGAGAGCCCTTACCTGCCTCCTCGGTGTCCGATCGGCGAATGACTGCTCCGTGCCTGAGATCCAGGCAGGAGCAGTCAAGCGCCGATAACACTGATCACAGGCGTGTTAATACACGCCTGTGATCTGTGTAAAAGACCAGTGTGTGCAGTGTTCTAGGTCCCTATGGGACCTAACACTGCAAAAAAAAAAAAGTAAAAAAAAAAAAAAAGTGTTCATAAAGGTCATTTAACCCCTTCCCTAATAAAAGTTTGAATCACCCCCCTTTTCCCATAAAAAAATAAAACAGTGTAAAAAAAAAAAAATAAATAAATAAACATATGTGGTATCGCCACGTGCGTAAATGTCCAAACTATAAAAATATATCATTAAATTAAACCGCACGGTCAATGGCGTATGCGCAAAAAAATTACAAAGTCCAAAAAAGCGCATCTTTGGTCACTTTTTATACCATTAAAAAATGAATAAAAAGTGATCAAAAAAAGTCAGATCAAAACAAAAATACCGATAAAAACTTCAGATCACGGCGCAAAAAATGAGTCCTCATACCGCCCTGTACGTGGAAAAATAAAAAAAAGTTATTGGGGTCAGAAGATGACATTTTTAAACGTTTACATTTTCCTGCATGTAGTTATGATTTTTTCCAGAAGTGCGACAAAATCAAACCTATATAAGTAGGGTATTATTTTAACCGTATGGACCTACACAATGATAAGGTGTCATTTTTACCGAAATATGCACTGCGTAGAAACGGAAGCCACCAAAAGTTACAAAATGGCGTTTTTTCTTCGATTTTGTCGCACAATGATTTTTTTTTCCGTTTCGCCGTGCATTTTTGGGTAAAATGACTAATGTCACTGCAAAGTAGAATTGGCGACACAAAAAATAAGCCATAATATGGATTTCTAGGTGGAAAATTGAAAGGGTTATGATTTTTAAAAGGTAAGGAGGAAAAAACGAAAGTGCAAAAACTGAAAAACCCTGAGTCCTTAAGGGGTTAAATACCTTCCCTCTTTCACTCCTAGGGGCATATGGTGCGTTTGGCGGTGTTTGATTTGAACACCGCTGTGAGCTCATAGGTCCCCAGGAGTAGGAAGTGTGGTTACGGGAGTCTGTCGGTATTCCGGTCCGGTATCGTGGAGGAGCAGGTAAGCCCGGCCCATACGCAGCCGCCCATCCCTCCTTTTTCCCCTCACAGTGAGCCGGCCGGTTCCCAGGGCAAACCGGGAGCATCGTACCTTCCCGCTCCCTCTCGTTCCCGGTGTCAGCCGGGCAGCCTCGCCGCTCATCGCTCAATGTCATGGTGTTCTCGGGTAGCGGCGGAGGTGGCGCCCGCAGCCGTTCCGTAGGCCGCTGCGGCAAGCGTTTCCCCCCTCGAGGCAGCACGGCGGGTCATGTGACAGGCCGGTCACGTGGTCGCGACACGGCTCCCACCGTCGCCTCGTTTTCACTCCCGCGGCGTGTTCCGGCGTCTCGGTGCCGGGGCAACGCTGCAGGGTCACGTGGTTATCGTGAGGGGCTCGGGGTAGCGCAGCCTGCTGGCGAAGTCTCGTCTGGCCGGACGAGCTGTCGCTCAGTCGGCAAGTGGGACACGGACGTTCACCTCCTCAGCGTGGGTGCTGTCCGTGCCCTGCTGCAGGCGTGATTGGTGGTCTTGGGCACCTTCTCAGCGAGCTAAGGAGGCCCAAGGGATACCATCCCGTGGCTTGGGAAATCCACTCCAACCCTCGCCCCCCTGAAGTAAAAAATAAATAAATAAATAAAAAAAAATATATATATATATATATAAGGAGAGAGACTTGTGTGTGTATATATATATAATAATAATTGTTCTGCGACCACTTCGCCGGCCTGAAAAGCCAGTCCTGCAGGATTTGCAGTGCCAATATGCACACGTCGGCCTGGTGCTCTCAGTTAAACGAGCAGAGTGAGGCTAGCTCTAGCAAAGCCCCTGCCATTGCCTGTGCTTCAATGCAGAAATCTTCTTCCGCGGTAGACTCAGATTGGGCCGTCCAATGAGATACCTGGGTAAGACACAGATTTGCAACAACTTCAACTTAGCATCCTGCACGTACAGTAACTGTTGTCTGCTCCACGTGTGTTTCAATTGTTATAGGGCTCATCCCAGCACGATTTGTACGCTGAGGGGCAATCAGGCATGACTAGTCGGGGTGCAGGTTCAGGCCCTCGCTCAGGTTCTGGCTGGTCATCCTGATCCCACATGGGTCAATTGGCTGGTGACGGGCTTCTGTAGCGGGTTTCACACGGGCCTGGTAGCAGTACCTCAGTTCACTGTCGAGTGCAGGAACCTCATGTCAGCATGCGGGGAGCCGGAGATCGTCTCTTCCCTGCTTCAGGTAGAGGTGGAGAAGGGCTTTGTCATAGGCCCTTTTTCCTGCTCTCCCTATGAGGTCTGGAGAGTCAGCCCACTGGGCTTAGCCAAGGGCAAGTTCAGTAATAAGAGAAGATTGATTTACGACCTCTCCGCCTTATTCCATGGCAGTCCCCAGTATAAACTCGCTAACCCCATCAGATGAATTCTCCATGAGGTATGCCTCCATAGACCAGGCCATCCAGGTAATCGTACAGTTGGGAGGCACCTGGCTCTCTAAGGCAGACATCACAGAAGCCTTTAAGTTGTTGCCGATCCGGGAAGACCTCTGGAAGTAGTACGGGGTAAAATGGCTGGAGCAATACTACTTTGCAGTGAGGTTGACATTTGGGGCCAAAAGTAGCCCGTGGTTATTTAACCAGCTTGCCATAGCACTACACTGGGTCTTACAGAATGTGGCAAATTGCAAGTTCACTATTCACTATTTAGATGACTTTCTCCTGTTGGAACATCCGGCTTCCAGCCCAACCAACCTCAAGTCATTAGAGTCTATTCCTCGAGTTAGGGGTCCCAGTGTCCCCTCACAAAATATAGGGTCCCACTAAGCGACTCACGTTCTTGGGCATCACTCTGGATTCAGCCAGTATGCAGGCCAGTTTACCTCAAGAGAAACTGGCGAGGATACAACAGACGATACACAAGTTTTCAAAGTGCCGCTCAATTACTAGAGTTGAACTGCAGAGTTTGTTAGGCATGTTGGCTTTCGCGATGCGGATTGTCCCTCAGGGTCGATCATTCATCTCCAGGCTGTTAGCGCTGCTACCATCGGTATCAGGGCAGCGGGACTCAGTTTGCATGGATGAGAAGGCTATGGCAGACCTAGCAATGTGGGACTTGTTTCTGTTGGGATGGAACGGAATCTCGCTTTTCCAGTCTGCGTTGGTAGTAACCGACTCCTCGGCTGTGGGCTTTGCTCTGTTGCATGGTTGCCGTTGGTTGGCCAGCGCATGGCCTTCGGAGGTGTTGGGTATCCCCGGGTTCAACAGGACCTCAGCCCTGTTCAAAATTTACCCAGTGGTAGCTGCTGCTTTCATCTGGGGTGACACCTGGGCACATAACATGGTCAAATTCCTGTGTGACAACGCCTCTACAGTTGACATCCTGAACAAGGAGCGATCCAGCTCAGCGCACATCATGAGGTTTGTGAGACGCTTTACGTGGCTTTCACTTCTTCACAAATTTCACTTTGCGTTCCAACACATAGAGGGGTCAAAGAACTTGGCAGCAGATGCACTTTCCAGAGCTAAATTTAACGTGTTCTTTCAGGTGTGTCCAGATGCAGACGCAGCGGGTGTCCCAGCCCCCTCCTTCAGGGATCTAGTCATGGACTAAATGCCTATTCAGAAGTGGCTAACTCTTTGATCAGGCGATCATTGTCCCCTAGCACCATTCAAGCCTACGACTCAGCCATCACCTTGTTCACTTCTTTTATGGACAACGTAGGTTTGCCCCGTCATCTCCGTTCACAATGCTCTGGCTTTTGTTGGTTTTTGCCACTCTTCACTACACTTATCATATAACACTATCAAACTTCACCTCTCCGGGTTGCAACACTACCATTCTCTCTCTCACCCTGAAGCACTTTCTCTGCACTCTTCGCATGCAGTCAACACAGCACTCAAAGGCGTACAGATGCTGGCGGCACCCAGGCCTCCTTCACGTCTGCCAGTCACGGGTGACCTATTTCGGGGCATGTCTTCTCTCCTGGACACGTATCCCTTCGGTTATCAGGTCAGCACGGTGATTAAAGCAGCTATCTGGCATTCTATGGGTTTCTTAGGCCAGGGGAATTCACCCGTTCTAACAACAGGTCACCGGGTCTGTCTCTGGGTCAGCTGTCACCTTGCAGTTATGGTTTCACACTCACGTTGCTATCCACTAAAACCAACAGGCATGGTGCGGTCATCAAATACTTTCCAACGGCCCACCAGTGGTGTCCGGTGACAGTCTTTGCACAACTCATTTCCATGTTGGTAGGCAAATCTGCGGACAGGCCGCTTCTGCCTCTCGGGTCATCCGCTCTCACGACTGCGCAATTCCTTAGCCATGTCCATACTTTAGTAAAAGGGCTAGGCCATGATCCGCTACCATCACGGACCACTCATTCAGGATTGGGGCTGCGTCGGCAGCATCCAAACACGAAGTTCCTGCCCACATGATCAAAAAGTTGGGCCGATGGAAGTCAAGTTGTTTTGATAGGTACATTCCTGATCCCTCTTGTGAAATGGCCAGGGTGTTCAAGGTGTTGGCATTAAATTAAATAAAATAGAGTTGCACCTTACATTATATGTATTGTCTCTTTTGCCCTCTATAGGCATTCCCTCCGTACGCGGTTTTGGGCACACATCAACCGTGTTTTGTTTGTTATCATCTCTATTTATTTTAGATGCTTATTGACAACTCCAGGTATCCAGAAATGTAAGTATGAATAATTTGATATTGATGTTTGGTTAGGTCACAGGTCAAATTGACTCTTCGAGCAATGATCACAAGTGGGAAGCCTAAATAGGCTGAATTTGTGGGAGTGGCGAGGGCTTTAAATACCTCCCTCTCTGACTCCTAGGGGCGTATGGTGCGTTTGGCGTCACCCACCCGAACCCCCCACCCCCCCATCAAGCTCATCTCTTTTTACATTCAATACAGGGCATGCCCTCTATAGGCATTCCCTCCGTACACTCCAGGTATCCAGAAATGCAAGTATGAATAATTTGTGATATTGATGTTTGGTTAGGTCACAGGTCAAATCGACTCTTCGAGCAATGACCACAAATATATATATTTTTTTTACTAAATGCTAACTTTGTTTTGGCAACAGTGGTCGCTTCCATTTTTTTTTTTACTGACATTACGATAAGTAGTTACTTGTTACATATACATTGGTAAACTGTTAAAATGGGATGCAGACATATACAGGTACAGGGCCCATTGACTTTAATGGCCAAAAACGTAGCTAGCTACTGAGTATGTGTTGGGAAGATGTTAACCCATATAAGGAAGCAACCAAGCAAACCTTAATTTTCAGATTAAAAGTAATCTATCCCTAGGTCACAAGGGGGGAGACTCTAGGGTAATGTTTACCGTGACCTTGCATATAACATTTTAGAATAACTGTATAACATACTTGGCCATTCTTTTAAAGAGGGCAATTCATTTTTTTAACAATTTTTTGTTTTACTTTTTTAATTTTAGATTCCGAGATGTGTATCCTTTGTCCAAAAAACAAGTGGTCAAACGAGGAAAGAACAGATTGCATCCCAAAAGTGATAACATTTCTTTCATACCAAGAACCGCTTGGCATTCTCTTAGCACTGGGTGCCATTGGGTTTTCCCTATTGTCTATTATCATTTTAGGGGTCTTTCTGAGATATCGAGACACACCGATTGTTAAAGCCAACAACAGGACCCTCAGCTACATCCTCCTTACTGCTCTTGCTATCTCATTTCTTGGTAGCCTGCTTTTTATTGGCTATCCTGGGAAGTGGACATGTTTCTTACGCCAGTCTATTTTTGGAATAACTTTTTCCATTTCTGTGTCATCAATTCTTGCCAAAACTTTCACGGTGATAGTTGCCTTTAATGTCAGTCGGAGAGGAAAAAACATCCTAAAATGTATTGGTTTCAAAACTCCCTGGTTAATTGTTTGTTTCGGTTCTGCTGTCCAATTTCTAATCTGTTTGCTTTGGTTGACCCTGTCTCCTCCGTTCCCCCATTACTACAACACAGACTCAAGGGAGATGATACTTCACTGCTACGAAAAGTCTAGCTTCTTTTATTCATTGTTAGGTTTTTTATTTATTTTAGCTAGTATAAGCTTTATTATGGCATTTATCGCTCGGTCACTGCCCGATACTTTTAATGAGGCCAAGTACATAACATTGAGCATGTTTATTTTTATGTTTGTCTGGATCTCCTTCTTCCCATGTTATCTGGGCTCCCTAGAAAAGTCAGTGGAAGCCGTAGAAATATTCGCAATTGTAGCTTCCAGTGCAGGATTGCTGATCTGTATATTTGTCCCTAAATTAAAAATCATAATTCTACAACCCCACAAAATTAAAAGAAGCAACTTAAACATTCAGAGAATAGTTTTGCAAAATGACAGCTCATAGATACAATTTATACAACGCTTAGGCACTGTCTGAGTGTTCAGATCCCCCATCAATTGCTAAAATGGACAGATTCACATTCTCTTCTGGCTCTGTGCCACTATGGGATTGTCGAGGTTGCTGGTCGATCAAAATTCTTACTTTTATTTATTTTTTTAAATGAGACAAAAAAAGCATTTCTCCAGGTAACGCAGCCGGAACACTGGCCCGTGAAGTACCCCTTTAAATATTTTTTAGTTAGCTGAATATCGTGTAAAACAAAATTAGTTATACTCCCCTGACATACTGATGTCACCGACTTCCCCTATGCTAAAGCAGTCCCATGCAAAGACAATATCGCCAAGAACACAAAATGGTAGGACCTTTTAAAACTGATACAGCTTAAGGGCAGGGACACAAAGGGCACATCCGCAGCGTATTTCACGCTGCTGATTCGCCGATGCAAGTCACAGAATGACTGCAGAGTGTGCTCCTGGCTATAGCCGGGTAACCATGTGTGTCCGCCCATAGTAGTGGATTTTCTGCTGTAGAAATCCGCGGCTACAAGTGGACACACAGAGCTACGCGCTACCCGGCCACAGCCATAAGCTAAGTCTGCAGTCCCTCTGTGACTACCGTCGGCTCATCAGCAGTGTGTAATACGCTGTGGATGCGCCCCATGTGATCCGGTCCTTAATTTTTTTGTTGTTGTTGTTCAGCTGATCAAGAAACCAAAATTTGACAGAAAAATGCCTACTGCCTGTTACTCACATTAATGTAGCCTATGAAACATATAGTCATCTAGTGATGTTACTGTAGAAAAGCCAACTCACAAATTAATTCAACAAAAACAAATTCAGAGTAACAGCGTCATTAATTTTATAGTCGTCATTTGTACTTCAGTTTGCATTTTCAATAACAGATACATACAAAAAACACATAAGTATAAAAATACAACAAGGAAATATAATGTCAACATTGCCACATTTTCACTCTTTCACGTTTAAATTTTTTACCAATTTACCAAAACAGGGGATTTGGTCAAATATTTTTAAAAATTGCATAAAAATAAAAAAAAAAGCACTAAAAGCAACCGTTCAATCTCAAACATGCCCTGCCAAATCGTAGATCACACTATTGTTAAATAAATTACATAATTGTCATAACTGGTTTATGGTGATCCTGTGTTAATGGGACAAAGCAGTGGATCTCTAAGTTGACGTACGTGTGCATATTATGGCTCTGCAATGCACAGGGCTACCATATGGAACCATACATTTGTATGGGGCCCATAGACTATTGCCAAGTGAGGTGCAAATACGCTGTAACCCCAATAAAGCCAAAATATATAATACGAATGGCTGGCTTATTGCACATCTAAACCCAGATTGTACAGCACAGAATGTTTGTTTGCTTTTTTGTTTTTAATTTTTAGATAAAAAATTGCAAATATGTAACAATTTGAACACATGACAGAAGAAAAATGCTCATCAATGTGATTATCAAAGTCTGATCGTCTTGATATCACAACACTGGATGACATTTGTCGATACAATAATCCATGCAAACTTGCAGCTCACAAAAAAAATAAAAATAAAAATTCTTGGTTACTGCCATTTCATAAAACGTACCACCACAGGTTAAGCAGGTGTTTCCCAACCAGGGTGCCTCCAGCTGTTGAAAAACAACAACTCCCAGCATGCCGGAAGTTGTAGTTTTGCAACAGCTGGAGGCACACTTGTTGGGAAACACTTTGTCAAGCTTTTCTCCAAAAACAGTCTGCTTCCAACATGGAAGACCAATATAAATTGGAAGATGGGGAAATTACAAGTTAATAACAAGCAAATTGAAATGGAATAGGTTTCTTTTAAATATTTCATGTGCAATATCTCAAAATAAAACTTAAAATGTATCATAAAACATAATGTCCTACAGCTTGATTTCCAAGGCTGGTCTTAGTCCTTTATTTGGGCATGGAATTTTATGGAATGAAAGAAAGGATTGGTAGTGGGTGTTTTCATTCCTCTTCCTGGCGGCTGTATTTTGTTATTGGACAATAGATAGCAGGAGAAGCCCTGCATTTAAACTGTGCCACTGTTTCTGATTCATGACTTAATAGGCTTACTATAAGGATGTACCTGTCTTTAAAGCTTTGCCAAATTGCAGGCGGAGTCCCATTTAACTCAATGGGGCTTGAATTTCGGCAGAACTCTGTGTTTAGAGAACACAGAAATTCCGCCGGAATTTCACAATTCCGTTCAGAATTGCCATGTGAACATAGCCTTACCCAGACAACCCCTTTAAAACAGACAAAACACCATAGTTTCATGGGAAAGCCAGACTGTGAAGACAGGTTACAATAATACATAATGTAAAAGTAGTTTTTGTGATACAATCTGAAATTAACATCTTAAATAACATGAAGTGCAATAAAATGTGGAACTGGAACCCAGCACTATAATGCATGCATTCTGACCTCAATTAAAAACAATAGTGTCAATAGGTGTTTGGCCACTTGAATTTCTAATGTTTAAACAGCTCAGAATTGTGTAAATAATAAAAGAAGCTACACACACCTTACCAATCCCCCACCACTCCAATTTCAACTCGTCCTGGGACGCACCATTTTATGTAATTGCGAGTCCCTTTAAAGGGGTACTCTGCTGCTCAGCGTTTGGAACTAACTGTTCCGAACACTGGAGCTGGCGCCGGGAGCGCGTGACATCATAACCCCGCCCCCTCAATGCAAGTCTATGGGAGGGTGTGTGACAGCCATTACGCCCCCTCCCATAGACTTGCATTGAGGGGGTGGGGCTATGACGTCTCAAGCTGCCGGCTCCAGCGTTCAGAACAGTTTGTTCCAAACGCTGAGCAGCGGAGTACCCCTTTAAACATGGACATGTGATTGTCCCTGCCAATCACTTGCTACAGCGTTCACATGTCCTGTTCAGCAGGACCAGGAATTAGAGAGATTGGAGTAACCTGGGAACCACCAGGAGATTGGTAAAGTATGACTTCCTTTATTATTTGACAACACAATAAGACTTAATTATGTGGCACAAACTAAAAGTTTTTTAAAACACTGAAAATTATCTACAAACAGAAGGGTTAACTAGATCAGCTAGGAATACTAAAAACTTTAGTCTTGCCTGTGGGCCCTTTACCTAAACAAAGAAGAGACAAAGGATATGAACCGGAAGGCAAAAGTATGTCAACGTAACAAAAATAGTCAATCTACACGAGTGATGCCCAAGTGGTGGAACAGGGGGAGAAAATGCATATGAAATCAAATGCATATGAATTTTTTAATAAAAAAAAATACAGCTGATCTTTCCATAGAGCTCTATGTCCAATAAAGATGTGACAGTACACAGTGTTAACTCCTCCCCCCACCCTCTTTTTTTCCCCCAAACGCTGGAGCCAGGAGCTTGTGGCATCATGCCCCGCCCCCTCAATGCAAGTCTATGGGAGGTGGCATCAAGCCCCCTCCCATTGACTTGCATTGAGGGGCGGGGCGTGACATCATGAGGGGGCGGGGCTATGATGCCACAAGCTCCCGTCACCAGCGTTTGGAACAGTTTGTTCCAAACACTGAGCAGCAGAGTACCCCTTTAAGTATAGATGTGTTTACAGCCTTTCTGGGAATTGGTAAAGGACCCTTTGGACCGGTAGCACAGTTGGCGCAAGAAAAATGCCCAGGACTGTTGGTGCTAACCACTTTTACATGCCCAAAGTATAGCTAAAACTTCAACTTAAGGGGTTATCCAGGAATAGAAAAACATTTCTATTTCTTCAAAAAACAGCACCGCTCCTGTCCTAAGGTTGTGTGTGGTATTACAACTTGGCTCTATTCTCTTCAACGAAACTGTAATACCACACACAACCTGAGGACAGGTGTGGCGCAGTTTTCGGAAGAAACAGTCACGTTTTTAAATTTAAGACAACAGAAACATGCAGTGTTTCGAGGCATAAGGGCATCTGTATACCTGCCTCAAAATGAGTTATTTTCCTGTTAGAGACTCCTGTACGTTGGGTTCTCGGTTTCACGATTACTGTGCTGAAGAGCCCTAAAATTGTCTCCCTCCTCTGTATGAACGAGATGACATCACTGTAGACTTAGACCTACAATCCCCCAGCACCGCACCACTTTCACATAAAACAATAAAAAAAAAAAAAAACGGATATGTAAAAATTTTTGTACATGCTACTTTGAATGTAAAAACATAAAACCTGCATAGTGCAAGTAAAGAAATAACACTTTCCATTATGAAATGCCATAAAGCCCATTATCAACCTACATTACCATTTTATTTTATTATTATTATTATTTATAACGTATATGCAGATTTTATTTAGCTGCTGGTTGATAGGAGAATCCTGCAAGTATAAACTACTCTGCATTTGTCAAAGAATACTAGTAAAAAGGTGCGCCCCCTAGAGCGCAATTCTTTTTTTTAAAAAAACAACTTTTACCAAAAAACACTGAAAACATCAACTTAGAAAAAGCGAGAACACTGACTGTTACCTTATAAACCCCGGCAGGAGTAAAACAATAATAAAAAATACTTTCAATGAGATAGCAATATTTTCTAGAGTTCGACTCCTTAAAATTGCATAAAAAGAGCTACGTTAGATTTCAACTTTTTTTTTTTAAATAAGTATTTCTGTTTTTTTGGTTGAGTTCGGTTAAAAGCAGTCATTCCCAACATTCTGCTTTTTTCCTATGCTGAAACTCAATGTTTCAGTGTCAGATTATCAATCTGGACACCAATAAGATGGTCTGTATTGACCATATTGCATATCTTTTGGCAGATGTCAAAAACAGACACTGGGTTGTCCCCATTTGGTCTCGACCCATAGAATGTTGTCCTCTACTTTAGAGGTTTTAATACATATTTCCATATGCAATCACAGTAAGGCAATTGCATAGTGGTTAGTGCTTCACAAAACTGCTGAGCTTCCCCTATAGAATAAAAAAAAACAATGAATAATCTGAGTGCTCTTGTCAAATGGTTAAAAAGTTTGAGATGTAAAGGTCTTTTTTTTTTTTTTTTAAAGAACATTAAATATTTTTCAAGTATTACCCTTTGGAAAATGTACCTTAAAAGGGTCTTTGGAAAAAAAATGTGTCTATAGGCAGTGTCTGGTTTTGCAGGCAAGCCAACGGACAACAGTGGCGCCAATTCTGACAAAAAAAACACCCTATTTTTTCCTAATCTCCTAAAAAAAAAAAAAAATTAAAAAAAAGTCTTAGTGTTCAAAGATACGTTTCTGAAGCGGCAGCATGCAAGTTGGTCAATGTAGAACACATTGGCCGTACAATATACTAGCTGTGCCGTAACACTGGTTTAACCATTTGGGATTCAACTGAAAACATTTCAGACCTTTTTATTGCTTAATTCCCATCAGAACCAGTTTGGCTCAGGTCTTTGCTATATCCAAAAGTTCTAAAAGACCTATTTCCATAAATAAAATAAAAAAAATCCCTGTAATTGTTGCCCCTTTTTGACAACCTTATCGAGTGTGAGTTCTTTGGTGACGTATGAGACACGACTTCTGGCTGAAGCTTTTATTGCATTCGTCACATCGAAATGGTCTCTCTCCCGTGTGGATCCTTTGGTGTTGGATCAGCACAGAGTTCTGGATAAAGCTCTTGTCGCATTCATTGCACTTATAAGGCCTCTCCCCTGTGTGCGTTCGCTGGTGGGTGATCAAGTGCGAGTTGCGGCTGAAGCTCTTGAAGCAAAGGGTGCACTTGTACGGCCTTTCCCCGGTGTGAATACGGTGATGCTTAATGAGGTTAGATTTAACGGTAAAGCTTTTATCACACTCTGAACACTTATACGGTCTTAGCTCCAAAGATTTGGCCTGTTTGGATGCCAAGTCGGTGCGCGAAAGATTATTTTCACAAAAGAACCATGTATACTGACTGCCCATCTGCTGTACTGTCGTGATAGGACTTAAAGTTCTCTCGGCAGGACTGAGTGTAGAAAAACCATTGGATGACATATTTCTTGCTTTCCATTTGGATGCTGGAAATAGTTCTCCGTTTACACCATCACTGAAACACTGCGAAAGAGTGTACGTCATTGAGAGAGGCCCTTG
Source organism: Hyla sarda (assembly GCF_029499605.1). Taxonomy (NCBI): domain Eukaryota; kingdom Metazoa; phylum Chordata; class Amphibia; order Anura; family Hylidae; genus Hyla; species Hyla sarda. Next base: position 152,328,446 of record NC_079197.1, read on the forward strand.
CTGGTCGTTCAGATTGTCAATATCTTCATCTTCAATGCTTGTGACAATAGGAGGATTATCTGTTGAACATAAAACACGTATGTTTTTGAGATCTTCTAAAAGAAGAACATTCATCTAACAGCACATATTTCCATATTGTGAAAATGTAGTTCCCATTAGTACACTTTGGATATTGCAGCAGCTGAGAGGAAAGCTGGGATGTCTAGATACTGTTAGCGGTGCATATACCAGACATTCCCACAAGTACAAATGTCCCCAATAGCAGCAGATCATAAATAAAATTAAAATCCTTTTCACCTTCCCTTTGTTTCTGCACGGAGGCATCTTAATCGTTGGCTCAGTTATTCGGAGTGGTACATGGACATTTAGCATGCCCTGCACCCCTGCAGCTAGCAGGAGAAAGTCTTGCACCATAACAGAGCGGAGAATGTAGAGGCCTCAATACGGGAGCAGAGGAAAAGTGGTGGTGGGGGGGGACTTATTGGGGAAAACTAATGGTGGCATCTACCTCATAAGGGGTCCCCTTCCCTCGTAACTTCTGGTGAGAATTCCCGACCTACTAGGGGCATCTACCTTATTATGGGAATTTTTTTATGCACCTTATGCAATTTGCTTGAAACTGATTCTAAACAGAATTTCCTTGTGAAAGTGTTTTAAGACGACAGAAATGCATGGCAGTCTCCGCTTTTCAGGACCCTAAAAAAGAAATCACTGAAAATGTAAAACTTTGGCATAGACTAAGCTGCATTAATACCAATAAATCCAGCCCAGTTCTGTAACAGCCATTTCTTACTCACATGAGCTTAGGTAGCCCTGCACGTCTCCTTGGGATTGCAGGCCAACCTTCAAATAATGATCCTTGTGTTTTAATTTTGATAAAATCCCATCCTCCTCATTGGTATAGTCTAAAAAGAAAGCAAGGATTGGTGTAACATCAATGATAACTTGCAATGACCAGTTGCAGTCAATCTTGCATAGAAGGGGGTTAACCAAGTTTGCAACTCTTGTGGATAGGTGATAAGTGTCTGGTGGCTGACTGTTGGACCCACATCGATCATGAGAACGGGGGTCCCAGGTACATCTGTTTGAATACTCTGCTGTTGTTCCATTCAAACTCTATGGTTCTGCTTAACATAACAGTGCTATACGCCACAACAATGGAGCGGCAGTGTGCATACTCAACCACTGCTCCACCCAAACAGGGCCACGTGGGTCTACTATTATCATCATAGGTGTGTGCGCCCAAGCAGTCAGACACTAATCTCTTATCCTGCCAACAGGTGATAAATACGTATCTTGGGATATCCCCTTTGAATTTAATTAATAACACAAAAAACACAATGCGGCTGTGGAGCTGTGGAGTGAATAACCAGAGCATTTACAGCAGTCTGTGGAACAATGTGCAGTTTTTCCATTATATGGGTGTGATTTACCCATCACATGTACTGAACCATTGGTGTCTGCCTGACATCTCTTGACACCATCCATTATATCAGTGTTTGCCAACCAGTGTGCCTCCAGCTGTTGCAAAAGTACAACTGCCAGTGTGCATGCTGGGAGTTGTAGTTTTGCTATATATATTGCAAAACTACAACTCCCAGCATGCACACTGGCAGTTGTACTTTTGCAACAGCTGGAGGCACACTGGTTGGCAAACACTGATATAATATATATACTGGCTCCAGAAAGTTAAACAGATTTGTAAATTACTTCTATTAAAAAAATCTTAATCCTTTTAGTACTTATGAGCTGCTGAAGTTGAGTTGTTCTTTTCTGTCTAAGTTCTCTCTGATGACACCTGTCTCTGGAACCGCCCAGTTTAAAAGCAAATCCCCATAGCAAACCTCTTCTAAACTGGGCGTTTCCCGAGACACGTGTCATCAGAGAGCACTTAGACAGAAAAGAACAACCTTAACTTCAGAAGCTCATAAGTACTGAAAGGATTAAGATTTTTTAATAGAAGCAATTTACAAATCTGTTTAACTTTCTGGAGCCAGTTGATCCAGGGAAATTTATTTTTATTTTTTTCTTTGAATACCCCTTTAACTTACCTGCCATGAGGCTGTCTGACTGCACTAAGTCATCTGAAGAACACTGATCTGTATAGCGCACAATTTCTTCCTGCTTGATCTTCATTAATATGTTTGGATTGACAGTAGGGTAACCTAATGGAAAAACATGTGCGTATCAAATACAAGCCAGCTAATCCTTAAAAGGGGTACAGTGGAAAACTTTCTTTTAAAATCAATGGGTGCCAGAAAGGGAAACAGATTTGTAAATGACTTCTATTAAAAAATCTTTATCCTTCCAGTACTTTCTAGCAGCTGTATGCTACAGAGGAAATTCTTTTCTTTTTGAATTTCTTTTTTGTCTTGTCCACAGTGCTCTCTGCTGACACCTGATGCCCGTATCAGGAACTGTCCAGAGCAGGAGAAAATCCTCATAGCAAACCTAGGCTGCTCTGGACAGTTCCTGACACGAACAGAGGTGTCAGCAGAGAGCACTGTGGACAGGACAAAAAAGAAATACAAAAAGCAAAGAATTTCCTCTGAGGCATACAGCTGCTAATAAGTACAGGTAGGATAAAGATTTTTTAATAGAAGTAATTTACAAATCTGTTTAACTTTCTGGCACCAGTTCATTTTAAAACAATAAATAAAATAAATAAAAAAATAAAAGTTTTCCACTGGAGTTCCCCTTTAACACCTTAACGACGCAAGACGTATATTTGCGTCCTGCGCTGGCTCCCGCGATATGAAGCGGGATCGCGCCGCGATCCTGCATCATATCGCTTCGGTCCCGGCGCTCATCAACGGCCGGGACCCGCGGCTAATACCACACATCGCCGATCGCGGCGATGTGCGGTATTAACCCTTTAGAAGCGGCGGTCAAAGCTGACCGCCGCTTCTAAAGTGAAACTGAAAGTATCCCGGCTGCTCAGTCGGGCTGTTCGGGACCGCCGCGGTGAAATCGCGGCGTCCCGAACAGCTGATCGGACACCGGGAGGGCCCTTACCTGCCTCCTCGGTGTCCGATCGACGAATGACTGCTCCGTGCCTGAGATCCAGGCAGGAGCAGTCAAGCGCCGATAATGCTGATCACAGGCGTGTTAATACACGCCTGTGATCTTTGTAAAAGATCAGTGTGTGCAGTGTTATAGGTCCCTATGGGACCTAGAACACTGCAAAAAAAAAAATGTAAAAAAAAAAAAAAAGTGTTAATAAAAGTTTGAATCACCCCCCTTTTCCCATAAAAAAAATAAAACAGTGTAAAAAAAAATAAATAAACAAACATATGTGGTATCGCCGTGTGCGTAAATGTCCGAACTATAAAAAAATATATCATTAATTAAACCGCACGGTCAATGGCGTACGCGCAAAAAAATTCCAAAGTCCACAAAAAGCGTATTTTGGTCACTTTTTATACCATTAAAAAAATGAATAAAAAGTGATCAAAAAGTCCGATCAAAACAAAAATCATACCGATAAAAACTTCAGATTACGGCGCAAAAAATGAGTCCTCATACCGCCCTGTACGTGGAAAAATAAAAAAGTTATAGGGGTCAGAAGATGACATTTTTAAACGTATACATTTTCCTGCATGTAGTTATGATTTTTTCCAGAAGTGCGACAAAATCAAACCTATATAAGTAGGGGATCATTTTAACCGTATGGACCTACAGAATAATGATAAGGTGTAAGTTTTACCGAAATATGCACTGCGTAGAAACGGAAGCCCCCAAAATTTACAAAATGGCGGGTTTTTTTTCGATTTTGTCGCACAATGATTTTTTTTCCGTTTCGCCGTGCATTTTTGGGTAAAATGACTAATGTCACTGCAAAGTAGAATTGGTGATGCAAAAAATAAGCCATAATATGGATTTTTAGGTGGAAAATTGAAAGGGTTATGATTTTTAAAAGGTAAGGAGGAAAAAACGAAAGTGCAAAAACGGAAAAACCCTGAGACCTTAAGGGGTTAACATAAACAACTGCTGTGTTTGCAACCCCTAGAACTCTTCTAAAAACACATATATGTTCACACGAGGGAACGAACACAGGCGGACATTCCAGCAGAACGTGCCGGCTCTAGGACCGCTCGGAAACGCGTACTCTCCATAGACAGCAATGCTATTCAGAGAGGATTCCGCTGAAAGAATTGACATGCTGTTTCCTTTTAGCATTTATGGTTTTAAGTTTCCGCTCTTCCGAACTTATCACTTGTAGCTACGGAACTTCTGACTTGAGAAATGTGCAGCAGAATCTCATTGACAGCAATTGGAGGCTGCTGCAGGTGGATTCCTTGTGGAATTTCTAAAGTGTGAAGGGGGCCTTACACCAACACCATGAAATTTCCAACCACTACTTACCCTGCACCATTGTTGGGCTGTATTACAGGGATGAGATACCAAAAACTTAAAAAGGGGTAATCCAGGAAAAAAAAAAATATAAAAAAAAATATCAACTGGCTACAGAAAGTTAAAAAGATTTGTAAATTACTTCTATTACAAAAATATTAATCCTTTCAGTACTTATGAGCTGCTGAAGTTGAGTTGTTCTTTTCTGTCTAAGTGCTCTCTGATTACACGTCCAGTTTAGAAGAAAATCCCCATAGTAAACCTCTTCTACTCTGTGCAGTTCCCGAGACAAGCAGAGATATCAGCAGAGAGCACTGTTGCCAGACAGAAAACAACAACTCAACTTCAGCAGCTGATAATTATTGGAAAGATTAAGATTTTTTTTAATAGAAGTAATTTACAAATCTGTTTAACTTTCTGGAGCCAGTTGATATAAAAAAAAATTTTTGCCCTGGAATACTCCTTTAACTAAAACCATGGAGAACACCTTAATCCCTTAAGGACCAAGAATGTATGAGTACGTCCTTGATCCCGCTCCTGTGATATAACGCGGGGTCCCACAGTGACCCTGCATCATATCATGGCGGGCCCGGCGTCATAGTGAAGCCGGGACCCGGCCACTAATAGCGCGCGGCACTGATCGTGGTGCCGCGCGCTATTAACCCTTTAGCCGCACGCTCAGAGCTGAGCCACACGGCTAAAAGTGAAAGTAAAAACTGCCGGTTAGCTCAGTGGGCTGTTCGGGATAGCCGCGGCGAAATCGCGGAATCCCGAACAGCTTACAGGACAGCTGGAGGGTCCCTACCTACCTCCTCGCTGTCCGATCGCCGAATGACTGCTCAGTGCCTGAGATCCAGGCATGAGCAGTCAAGCGGAAGAATCATCGATCACTGGTTTCCTATGAGAAACCAGTGATCAATGATAAAGATCAGTGTGTGCAATGTTATAGGTCCCTATGGGATAACAATGATCAGTATAAGAGATCAGTGTGTGCAGTGTTATAGGTCCCCATGGGATAACAATGATCAGTGTCTGCAGTGTTATAGGTCCCCATGGGAGCTATAACACTGCAAAAAAAAAAGTGAAAAAAAAAAAAGTGAATAAAGATCATTTAACTCCTCCCCTATTAAAAGTTTGAATCACCCCCCTTTTCCCATAAAAAAAAAAAAAGTGTAAATAAAAATAAACATATGATATCACCGCGTGCGGAAAGGTCCGAATTACAAAAATATATATCGTTAATTAAACCGCACAGTCAATGGCGTGTGCGCAAAAAAATTCCAAAGTCCAAAATAGTGCATTTTTGGTCACTTTTTATATCATGAAAAAATGAATAAAAAGCGATCAATAAGTCCTATTAATGCAAAAATGGTACCGTTAAAAAACTTCAGATCATGGCGCAAAAAATTAGCCCTCATACCGTCCCATACGCAGAAAAATAAAAAAGTTATAGGGGTCAGAAGATGACAATTTTAAACGTATAAATTTTCCTGCATGTAGTTATGATTTTTTCCAGAAGTCCGACAAAATCAAACCTTATAAGTAGGGTATCATTTTAACCGTATGGACCTACAGAATAAATATCAGGTGTAATTTTTACCAAAAAATGTACTACGTAGAAACGGAAGCCCCCAAAACGTATAAAACTGCGTTTTTTTTTTCAATTTTGTCGCACAATGATTTTTTTTCCGTTTCACCGTAGATTTTTGGGCAAAATGACTGATGTCATTACAAAGTAGAATTAGTGGCGCAAAAAATAAGCAATCATATGGATTTTTAGGTGCAAAATAGAAAGAGTTATGATTTTTTTTTAAGGCAAGGAGCAAAAAACGAACGTGCAAAAACGGAAAAACCCCCAGTCCTTAAGGGGTTAAAGGAGTAATCTGGTGAAAATAAACGTGTTCTCTATCCACAGGATAGGGGACAAGTAGCTGATCGCAGGTGTCCGACCCCTAGGGCCTCCCGACATCACCAGGACGGGATACCGGCGCTGTCAGATGGCACGCACTCCATTCATTCACATAGAAATTAATGGAGCGACACGGCCTCCTTCATTGAGTGTGATGGGGCCCCAGCGGTCAGACCCCCACGATCAGGGGATACGTTCTTTTTTGCAGGAGATCGCCTTTAAAGTTGTTTGTATAGCCAAAGAACATGGCGGATCTGGTTTAGCAGTTATAGTTTATTAAACTAAATCTTTGATCATAGCATCTATACAATACCCACTGAAAAACTATTAAAAAGTGATGGGATATCAGTGATCAAATGATCTATTATCATGTATTAGGTTAGGCATGTTTACGGCAACAATAAAACTGTACTACTTACCAAGTGATATTAAAGCTTCGTAGTTGTCTTTCATCATGTTCTTGTACAGTTCTCTCTGCCATTCCTCAAGCATTTCCCATTCCTCATCCGAGAAATAAACAGCTATCCGACTGAGAGGGGCTGGAGTCTGGAACAGACATTAGTTATACCATTTTATATGTCTCTAGTACGCACAAGTCCTCTACGGCTTTCGGCGCACCAATAAAACAAGGATGCTGGAATCTGAAAAGTACTTTTATATTGCAAAGTAATATATGTCTGTCTATTTAAAGGGGTTGTGCGCTGCCCTGCAGTTCGGAGCTCCGCTCACATCGTCCGGAAGTTCATTACTCCGAACGCTGTGTGCGGGCTTCCGTGTTTGCGGCCGCCGGGCGTAACGTCACGCCCCCGGCCCCCTCGTGACGTCACGCCCCCGGCCCCCTCGTGACGTCACGCCCCCGGCCCCCTCGTGACGTCACGCCCCCGGCCCCCTCGTGACGTCACGCCCCCGGCCCCCTCGTGACGTCACGCCCCCGGCCCCCTCGTGACGTCACGCCCCCGGCCCCCTCGTGACGTCACGCCCCCGGCCCCCTCGTGACGTCACGCCCCCGGCCCCCTCGTGACGTCACGCCCCCGGCCCCCTCGTGACGTCACGCCCCCGGCCCCCTCGTGACGTCACGCCCCCGGCCCCCTCGTGACGTCACGCCCCCGGCCCCCTCGTGACGTCACGCCCCCGGCCCCCTCGTGACGTCACGCCCCCGGCCCCCTCGTGACGTCACGCCCGCCCCTCAACCAAAGTCTATGGGAAGGGGGTGCGACCGCTGTCACGCCCCCTTCCCATAGACTTTGGTAGAGGGGCCGGGCGTGACGTCACGAAGGGGCCGGGCGTGACGTTACGTCTGGCGGCCGTGAACATGGAAGCCCGCACACAGCGTTCAGAGTAATGAACTTCCGGACGCTGTGAGCGGAGCTCCGAACTGCAGGGCACCGCACAATCCCTTTAAGTAAATATGTGAATTCATAATATTACACAACATTCTGAACCACCTATTCTTAAAGGGGTACTCTGCTGCTCAGCGTTCGGAACAAACTGCTCCGAACGCTGGAGCCGGGAGATCGTCACATCATAGCCCAGCCCCATCATGATGTCACGCCCCGCCCCTTCAATGCAAGTCTATGGGAGGGGGCGTGACAGCAGTCACGCCCCCTCCCATAGACTTGCATTGAGGGGGTGGGGCATGACATCATGCAGGGGCAGGACTATGACGTCACGAGCTCCTGGCGCCGGCTCAAGGGTTCTGAACAGTTTGGGGTACTGTCACACCCCCTCCCATAGACTTGCATTGAGGGGGTGGGGCGTAACATCATGCAGAGGCGGGGCTATGACGTCAAAAGCTCCCAGCGCCGGCTCCAGCGTTCGGAGCAGTTTGTTCCAAACCCTGAGCAGCCGAGTACCCCTTTAAAACCAAGCCATGATATTCCTGTTATTCCTCCTGAAAATGTATGGGCCCTTTAGACAGGTCGAGCCATTTTATAAAACAAGCGCCAATTTCTGTAGATCAGCGCTCATTCAAAGAACGCTTAATTGGCTCTACTATCTTGCAGGTAAAGCTGTATATTTGTGTGGCCCTGCACCTTCATCAGTGTTTTATCAGTTGGGGAGGCGTGTCCCTACGCTGTCAGACTATCCAATCAGAGCTGACAATGTCAGTGCAGGGACACACCCCCAACTAGTAACACCTACCTGGATATGTCGTCATATTTCTAGTGAGAATTGCCAAGGAACGGTAGAAAAGATTATCCAGAATTGTTATTTTATGGGGAATACAAGGACTTACTACAGGTCAAAAAAGACATAGGTCATCCTTAGGCTGCATTCACACCACGTTTTTGTAATACAGTTCCCGTATCTGGTTTTTGATGAAAAACAAATACCTCGAAACTGGACTAAACTGTATCAAAACGTGTGTACAAAATGTTCTTCCGTATACGGTTTGAAAATGATGTCCGGTTGCATCAGTTTAAAAAAAAAAAAATGTTTTTATTTTATTTTTTTAAGAAAAAAAACGTATACGTTTTGAACTTTTCATTCAATTACGAATAAAGTTTCACTTGTTTGATTGAAATTCCAAGAAAAAAAAAACTGTGCAAAGCGAAAACCGGATGGAACTATACGCACATACGGTTCTGTACAGCTCCCATTGACTCCCATGTGAAAAAAAACGTATACGCTTCAATATGGTTTTTCACCCGCACCAAAAACTATGGTAGGCTACGGTTTTGGGTACGAGAAAAAAAAAATTATTAAACCGTACAGGATGCAAAACGGACACAACCTGAAGCATCTTTTGGCATACGGTTTTCTATACGGTTCCATACGTTTTTCTAATTGAAAACGTATACGGGGACTGTATTGCAAAAACGTGGTGTGAACCCAGCCTTAAACAGGGACTCGGGGAGGTAACCTTTTTTTCCTTAAACTTGCCCAGAATGCCAGTGTTAGTAGAAAACTGAGATGGTTGCCGATTCGCTGAGACAGGGTACACCTCTCCCCTATTGGAATCTTCCATCTCGCAGATAACTTTAGAGCGCACTTTGCAGAGAAGAGGAGGGCACTGACAACAAGTGACATTTTCTGTCATCTAGGTACAGTCAGCTAGAAGAAACTGTCAGTGTCATCCTCCTTCCCGCTTGTGCCTCCAGGGCTCCAAAGAAAGTTTTTGGCAAAATTGTAGGAAGCAAAGAGAGAAAACAAAACATAAAACAAAAACGACAAAAACTCTGGACTTACCTCTCGCCCCTCCCTCTATGCCTCCAGTATGCCACTCCCGTCCACCACAGCAATCCTCTTCCTGTTTCTTGTGGTCGACTCGTCACACTGCAGCTCAGCTAACGCAGCAATGTCTCACCACGGCCACTGACTGGCTGAGCAGTAGAGTGACCTATTGGGCCCGGACACCAGGATGAAGACCGAGCCAGGGCTCAATATGTCACCCTGCAGCTCAGCTTATCACTGGTCGAGGAGGCAAGGAGGGACATCATTGTGGCTGGCGATTAGCTGACTGGGAGTGTGAGGAGTGAACCACAAGGAGGGGTCCGCAGCAGAGGACAGGAGCGGGATACCAGAAGTACCAGGGGAGCAGCGGGAGGAAAGTCCAGTTTTTTGTTTGCTTGGTGTTCTTTTTTTTTTTTTTTTTTTTTTTTTTTTTTTTAGTTGGTAAACTGTGCAGGTTAAAAAAAAAAAAAAAAAAAAAAAAAAAAATTTCCATCCAGGAGTAGCCCATTAACTAGTAATAACTCCTAAATAAACTGAAATATCATAATATACTCTGACCATATCCCGCAGACGCTGCTGAGGAACCAAAACTAAGTGTATTAAAAGGGGGTACATTTTTTTAATTAATTTTTTTAAATGAACTGGTGCCAGAAAGTTAAATAAATTTGTAAATGACTTCTATTAAAAAAAATCTTTACCCTTCCAGTACTTTTTAGCAGCTGTATGCTAAATTTCTTTTCAATTTCTTTTTTGTCTTGTCCACAGTGCTCTCTGCTGACACCTGATGCTTGTATCAGGAACTGTCCAGAGCAGGAGAAAATCTCCGTTGCAAACCTATGCTGCTCTGGATAGTTCCTGACAAGGACAGAGGTGTCAGCAGAGAGCACTGTGGACAAGACAAAAGAAATTCAAAAATAAATTAATTTCCTCTGTAGCATAAAGCTGCTAAAAAGGACTGGAAGGGTAAAGATTTTTTAATAGAAGTTATTTACAAATGTATTTAAAGGGGTATTCCAGGAAAAAAACTTTTTTTTTTTAATATCAATTGGCTCCAGAAAGTTAAACAGATTTGTAAATTACTTCTATTAAAAAATCTTAATCCTTTCAATAATTATCAGCTGCTGAAGTTGAGTTGTTGTTGTTGTTTTCTGTCTGGCAATAGTGCTCCCTGCTGACATCTTTGCTTGTCTCGGGAACTGCACAGAATAGAAGAGGTTTGCTATGGGGATTTGCTTCTAAACTGGGCGGTTCCCGAGACACGTGTCATCAGAGAGCACTTAGACAGAAAAGAACAACTCAACTTCAGAAGCTCATAAGTACTGAAAGGATGAAGATTTTTTAATAGAAGTAATTTACAAATCTGTTTAACTTTCTGGAGCCAGTAGATATATAAATAAAAGTTTTTTCCTGGATAACCCCTTTAGCTTTCTGGCACCAGTTGATTTAAAAAAACAAAAACAAAAAAAACTGCAGAGCTTTACATTATATAGTGATTGACTGACTGAACAACCCTTTCACTGCTGGCTCGTTATTATGTATTTAGCTCAGAACTATTACTATCCCCTAAATTCTGCTGCCTCGAGGCCTCCACACAAATCAAATGTCAGCCTTGGCCGACTTTGATATAGTGCAGTGTTTCCCAACCAGTGCACCTCCAGCTGTTGCAAAACTACAACTTCCAGCATGCTGGAAGTTGTAGTTTTGTAACAGCTGGAGGAATATTGGTTTGGAAACCCTGCTATTATGTCTGTCTATGGGCAGCTTTATTTTTTGGTACTAAAGGTAGTGCTCCTACAACTTTTACAAAAGTCGGCATAAGGCCATATTCTGAACTTGCCTATTTAGAATCATTCAGTAGAGGAGCACAATAGACTAATGGAGTTTATTACCCACAATATAGCTTACTGCACAAGGCATTGTCTCTCACTAGTCAAGTAATGTAAGGCTGTATCATAGGTCAAGATGGCGGCACATTCTGCTTCGAATACTAGAATATAAAATACAGTATAACTGTACGTTCAAATGGGCAGATTTTTTTGTGGGCTTCCCGCTGCATATTTGAAAGGGGGTGGGCTCTTCTCGGCTGTTGGTAGCAGATATTCCGCAGCGGAATTTACCTTGTGGAAAATTTGTTTAGTCCCTACTGACTTCAATGGGGCTTGCGGCGGATTTTCAGCAGCATAAATTACGCTGCTGAAAATCTGCTGCGGACAGCCGAGAAAGAGCCCGCCCCATTTCAAATACGCAGCGAAAAATCTGCCCATGTGAATGTACCCTAAGGGTAGGGTCACACGTCACGGATCCGCCAGTGACCCAGACCCATTTTGTGCCTCCAGCTGTTGCCAGCCCCCTTCTCCCACAATCCTCCGCTATGAGCAGCCACACAGGGGGCCTGTGAGTCACCGATGTCCGAGTGCATTGCCCATACGCAGTGTACTCAGACATTGCAGCTGCTCCGCGATGTCAGAGTGGATTCGGCAACTCGCAGGCCCCGTGTGGCTGCTCGAAGCGGCAGATTGCTGCCGCGAGCAAGCCAGGGGCGGGGTGAGGCAGGGGTGGCAACAGCTGGAAGCACAAAATGGGTCGGGTCATCGGCAGATCAGTTACGTGTGACCCTACCCTTATGTAATAAGCTCAGAACTATTCCTACCCCCTTAATTCTGCTGCCTCAAGGCCTCCACACAAATCAGATGCTGGCAAGGGTAGACTAATAGGGGTGATTTATCAAAACCTGTCCAGAGGAAAAGTTGGAGAATAAAAAAAGGAAGCCATCTAATGTAAGGCTGTATCATAGGTCAAGATGGCGGCATATTCTGCTTCAAATACAATATATGTAATATAAAATACAGTATAATACCAGCAGACGTACCTTTCTCTGCAGTGCTCGGGGAACAGGCCTGAATCTATCCTTCAGATACTGGGACTTCAGTGGAAGCAGTCTTCTTCTCCAGAGTTGGAGTTTTCTTGGACGTTCTATTACAGGGTCATCTTCCTGTATATTAATATATAACAAAAAGTTTCCCAAAAATGGACGTTAAACTGTGTTTTACTACATTGACAAAGTATGGCCATACTGTTTGAGTGCACTAAAGTGATGTGGTGTAAATGTCAATGACCATTTCCTCTATATTATTCCTTTAGAACACTAAAGGAAATGTAAAAATAATAAAGTGTCTATCCATTACAAAAAAATACAGAGGAAGCGCACACGAGACCCCTGTTCTAGTGATCCATGGAATCGAATAGTGGGAGCTGCAGTGATCAGACACATATCACGTCCATGCACATTCACGATTACTTTTTCTACAACACCATGTGTTTTATTGCAGCACGGCTGTATTCATGCATTTTGTCACTGAAACTGGGTCATGGGATCACCAGTCTGATGCTCAATTTTAATTTTAGCATTTTTGTTTTTTCCTCCTCGCCTTCTAAAATCCATAACTCTTATATTTCCATCTACAGACCCATATAAGGGCTTGTTTTTTGCGTGACCAATTGTACTTTGTAATGAAACCTCATTTTACCATAAAATATACGGCAAACCCCCAAAAAACATTTTTTTAGGGAGGAAATTTAAATGAAAATCACAATTTTGCATATTTTGGAGGGTTTCGTTTTCACACTGTACAATTTACGGTAAAAATGAAATTTGTTCTTTATTCTGTGGCTCAATACGATTAAAATAATACCCATGGCTAGATACTTTAATATTTTTGTACTGCTTAATAATAAAAAAAATAAAAAATCAAACAAAAAGCTAACATCGCCCTATTTTCCGTATATAGGGTGGTATGAGGGCAATTTTTTTGCATCATCATCTGTACTTTATTGATACCACATTTGTATATATAAAACTTTTATATTTTTTTATAACATTTTTATTAATTTTTTTTAATAAAATGTGACAAAAAGCATCATTTTTGGCCTTTTAAAAACTTTTTACGTTTACACCGTTCATCGTACGGGATCATTAACATTATATTTTGATAGTTCGGACATTTACGCACACTGTGATACCAAATATGTTTATTTTATTTTTTTAAATGTACGCTTTTTGGTGGTAAAATGGGAAAAACTGATTATTTTTAAATTTTTTTTTATTTTATATTTTACACTTTTTATGTCCCCATAGGGGACTATTTATAGCAATCATTTGATTGCTAATACTGTTCAGTGCTATGTATAGGACATAGCACTGATCAGTGTTATCAGTCATCATCTGCTCTGGTCTGCTCGATCTCAGACCAGAGCAGGAGACGCCGGGAGACGAACAGGGGCAGGTGAGGGGACCTCCGGCCGCCATTACAGATGATCTGATCGCCGCGGCAGCACTGCGGGCAATCCAATTATCTACTTTATCATGCCGGCAAAGCAAGATGCATTTCCTTGGACAACAGATATTACAAACTTACACTGACTTGTACTATGAATTTATGCTAAATTCGTTAAAAAGTGTAATGTCTATTTAACCAAAAAACATTGCACCAAAAGCTTTAGTCAGCTATACAGGTAACAAATAGCTGTGATCACCCTATATGAAAACCCCAAAAATTTTGCAAAAATTCTGCCTCACTAGATGGAGCATACAGTATACGGTTTTATATAGCGCTCACTTAGTTTAGACCAGTGTTTTCCAACCAGGGTGCCTTCAGCTGTTAAAAAAAAAAAAAAAAAAACTAGCCTTTGGCTGTCCGGGCATATTGGGAGTTGTGGTTATTTTTAACAGCTGAAGGCACCCTGTTTGGAAAACACTGGTTTAGACAGAAGGTAGGCATTTGTTTTATAAAAACACTAACCGCTAGAGAAAAACCGAAGAACAAAATGCTGCAGTAACCTATTGCATGTGTATAACAAGAATTATCATGAATAGTTCTCAAGTACCGTCTGCGCTGCAGAGTCCTGGGAGGTGGATGGACTGGTAATCTGTTCTTCTTCTAGGCTCGGACGTTTCTGCTGCTCAAGAAGATTGTCCAATAGCTGAATCCAAAAAAAGTATATATATTAGTGACGCCACTAGGACAGGGACAAGCAGAAAATGTCATAATTTATTGTCTGTGATAAATAAACTAATAAAGGACAGTAAAGTGAGGTCCATTAAAAGGGGTACTCCGCTGCTCAGCGTTTGGAACAATATGTTTCGGACCCTGGAGCTTGTGACATCGTTGCCCCGCCCCCTCAATTCAAGTCTATGGGAGGGGGCGTGATGGCCATCATGCCCCCTCCCATAGACTTGCATTGAGGGGGTGGGGGCGTGACATCATAAGGGGGAGGGGCTATAAAGTCACGAGCTCCTGGCACGGCTCCAGCATTTGGAACAGTTTGTTCCAAACGCTGAGCATCGGAGTACCCCTTTAAGAATTATTGCCGTATGCAGATCTGACTATACTGGAAAACTTGCACTGATCAAGGTAGTGGTGTTACCCTTTTACTATGCATGTTTGTTCTGTAATAAGGGAAAATCCAATAGCAACCCATTGTAATGATCTGTAAGATTTAGGGGGGCAATTTTTTTTTTGAACAATGCTGCAAGTAAAAAAAAATACATTAATTTTATTAAATCATTTATGCCCCGAATGTTACGATATACACCTAATGGTGAGAATATTCCGGTAAAAGGAAATGCTGAAGCTTAGTAATATACACCAGGAACATTACTTCAGCCCTTAGCAGATGCGAAGTAGGAATGTCTAGGTTAAAGGGATACTCCGCTGCTCAGCGTTTGGAACAAACTGTTCTGAACGCCGGAGCTTGTGACGTCACAGCCCCTCCCCCTCACGATGTCACACCCTGCCCCCCCTCAATGCAAGTCTATGGGAGGGGTGACAGCCATCACACCCCCTCCCATAAACTTGCATTGAGAGAGCGGGGCATGACACCATGAGTGGACGGGGCTATGATGTCACAAGCTCCCGGGTCGCAACAATTCGTTCCAGACGCTGAGCAGCGGAGTACCCCATTAAAGGCCTGAGATAACCGAGTTATGCCATGGGTGGTCCCTATTGAAAACAAAAAAGGATTCTGTTCTATATGCAAAGACATGATCCCACCTGCTTTCTTTCATGGATCTTCAAGTGCTGAGCCGCTTGTCTACGTAGTTTAGGAGCGCTGGTGGAGAAAAGAGTTGGTACCGCGTTTTCTTTTAGTTTTCTTCTTGTTCGTTTGTGGTTCGGTTCAGAGGGAATAAGCGGCGAATCAGCATTCATCTCAAACATGTCCTCTTCAAAGTGCTCCGAACAAAGAACAAAGTGCCCCGGGTTCTTCAGTAAGGTGTTCCGTACAAACTCCTGCACGTTGCCTACGTCGGTGCGGCTATGGTGGACCCAGGTTTCCGCGAGAGGCAGCTCCTTGGGAAATGAGTGCATGCAGACCGCGGAGGGAAGCTTCCCACTATGGTTAGTACAGCCATAGGCAAAACAGTGAGGCATTTCCACCTAGGAGAGACCGGACAGCAAATAAAGGAGCTTCAGAAAATTCAACTAGCAGAATACAAACAGACTCTTACATGAATTCAAACCTGTATTTAAGATATAAAGTGATTTTTCGAACACTGTAAATGATCTCTTCTTATGGAGAACTATTAAGGCGGGGGGGGGGGGGGGGGAAGACTTTGAGGTAATGGTCCCAAAATAAATATGAAAACACTCTCTACTATTGAAGGAAGAAAAGCTTTCTCTTTATTGAACAGGAGAGCGCTCCATAGCGTGAAACCGCCTATAGGTAGAGCAGTAATATAACTAGGAACTCTTACCATAGAAGGTTGTGTGAGCTCACACACATAATGGTCAGGGTGAATGAGCAGTAGAGCCTGGTCTGCAGCCGCCCCGACCATGAGAACAATAGCAAGTGTGGACTTCCAAGAGAGGTAGGGTTAAGCGGCGCTGACCAGGAATAGATACATCAGGTAGATGAAATGGATTTATTGGATAAAAGAATGCAACGCGTTTCACCGCGCAAGCGCGGTGAAACGCGTTGCATTCTTTTATCCAATAAATCCATTTCATCTACCCGACGTGTCTAATTCTGGTCAGCGCCGCTTAAACCCACCTCTCTTGGAAGTCCACACTTGTTACACTCTATAGGTGGCAGCTCTGAAAATCACAGTCTGACCTAAGAGAGAACCCGTTTACAGGTCTATGGTCTTAGCCAGCTGAAGAGTAAAGTGCACTACTGTGTGCTTTCCCTGGCTATATCTATTGGTAGTGGTTGGAAACTCAGACTACAACCGATCTTAAAAGACATCTGTGGTGCAATATAACTTATCCCCTATTCAAGGGATGGGGGATAAGTTATAGATCGCGTGGGGGGTCAGAGCGCTGGGCCCCCCCGCGATCTCCTGAACGGGGCCACGGCAGTATGCTGGAAAGGGGGCGTTCCGTACCCGCATGACGTGGCGGCCGACACGTCCCCTCCATGTACCCCATAGAGATATATGGAGGGGGTGCCTGCTGCGGCTTTCTGCTGGGGACGAAACTGCACTTCCTGCAGACTGCCGCGGCCCCGTCCAGGAGATTGCGGGGGACCCCAGTGCTCGGACCCCCCGCGATCTATGACTTATCCCCTATCCTTCAAATAGGGAATAAGTTATATTGCACTATAGTTGTCCTTTAACTTTACATGTTCCTTAGAAAAAAAATAAAAAAAGGGGGCACACTTACCTTGCCCCAGTCCCCTGTAGCTCCTTTTCACCTCTGTCCAGTCCTTCTGATCTTCTCTGTTTTCCCTGCATCAGAGACAACTGCTCAGAGCAGGACCTGCCCTCTTTGCCAATCACTGGACCTGCTCAGAGCACGTATCTCGAATGCAGGAAAAACAGAGGAGATCGGGGGGACTGGATAGAGATGAACAGAAGCTATGGGGGACTGGGCTAGGTAAGCATGCATTTTTTTCCCCATTTCTCACAAACATAGCATTTTTTATTTATTTTTATGGCTAGAATAGCCCTTCTAGAATGTAGAAGGGTACGTGTAGGAAAGCTTCATTGAATAAATCATTGAATTTAGGTTATACAGTGCTACATCACCTACCCTGTATTTATGCATAGACAGAACTGCCATTCTGAGAAATCTTTGTGGCAACCCCTTTGGGAGCAGAGACAGCATTTACCCCGTGTGATCAACATTTGCAAATCACAAAACAGAATGAAGAGATAAAACTAAGAAATGAAGAAGAACAGGTTGTCCAGTCCAGCGCAGTTCTTGTTCTTATAATTTTTGCATTTTATTCAGGCATAAAAAGTGACTAATTTCAGGTGTTGCATGTATCTTAGATTGACTAAGGGTGTATGCAACACCGAAACGAGTCACCTTTTAGGAATCTGTCCTGATATTTGTCTGTGAAACTAAAATGAAATTTTATTTTTATTTTTTTTAAAAGCCAAAATTATAATAATATAAAATTTAAATCACAAGAACTGCGCTGCACTACCTGTTCTTCATATACTGGGCGATGTCCTGCAGCTGTCCGTGGCACTGACAAGGCTGACGTGAACTCTCTTACAAAACTAAGAAATGGCTTTATAGTATGAAAGGACCATCAAGGGTAAAAAATTATTATATATTATATTCTGGTCCACAAATATACCACATATACCATAATAACATTCTTATAGACTCTGGTGGCGCTATGTGCCTGGTCCAACATTCCAGACGCATTAGGTGCCCAGATCCTTCTCTTCCATGATGGCAGGAAAAAGGCAGCTCAGAGAATTAATGGTGACGTGTCCAGAGGCAAAAATGTTAGATAAGCAAGTTATCTGCATGCGTTTAGTGCTATAAGAGCTTCACATGGCTGAACTCCTGACACCGGATCTCATGCTGTAGACAGACATTTCTCCCCAGGCCGACTGCGGAGACACCACGGGACTGCAGAGTACAATGAGTCAGACAGCGAGGGACATCCCATGACCGGCAGGAGGAAATCATTTCACACACAACCAGATGAGGCGCCGAGATTACACAATCTTGTTTTCCTATGGTTTTTCCATGGTTATCACTTGGTGTCTAAGGAAATAGCCAAACAGAGGGCTTAAAAAGCATAGTAATGGGAAAATGATCCCGGGAAAGAGGGCCTTCACCTGACATAGCATATGCAATGAGTACGGGGGCTGGCATTCTGTCTCCAACCAACTGCAGGTATATCTTAAAGGAAATCTGTCATCAGTCTCACCTGCATTAACCTGTTCAGATAGGTAGTGCTGGTGACACTAATGACAACAATACTTACCTGGTCCCGTTCTGTGCTGTGGCTCTCCGGCTATCCTCTTCAGTACTTTCTGCTCTGGGCCCGACTTGGAGCATGGGCGGAGCTTTGTGACGTTACCACTGCTATTTGCTAGCAGCAGGACCAAGAAGAGAACAGCAGCGGAAGATACCAAAGAGGATAGCCGGAGAACCACAGCACAGAACGGGACCAGGTAAGTATTGCTGTCATCTGCACTACCTGTCTGTACCGACAGGTTAGTGCTGGTGACACTGATGACAGATTTCCTATAAATTCAACGCATTAAATCAACAGATTTTGTGGAAGCCCCATGCAAGTCATTGGGATTTTCACTAAATCTGTAGACTGAACACTGTAGTCTCAGATGGAAGTGCGTAAATGTAAATACACATTCTGCCGCCCGAGACACCACTGGAGTTGTGCTGTAATGCCTATGGGCACAACCAGGCATCTTGCCCATTATAGTAAAATGTTTTTGACTAATCCTTAATTTTTCCCTCAAGAAAACAAAGACAGAAAAAAAATAAAAAATAAGACAGAGGGAGGCGAGTATAGTCACTACATAGGGACACACAGAAAAACTGCAAAAGACCTGCGCCTAAACCCATTATAGAAAATCTGCACCAGATCGTTCTGGTTGTGGATTATGCAAAATTATAAAACACTGGGGGGAGGGAGGAACAGGACGTAACTAGAGATGGGAAGGCCTAATAAAAAAGGAAGAATTGGGAAGAAAAATTTAGTATGTTCTTCCATAATGATAACTGATATGCTTATAATATTTAATCCATATCACATTTGGACCTTCATGAAAGCCATGTGAGACTCTAAGGGTCCCTTTACATACATGCAGCGTCCGTTTTCAGTTCCCTCTGGCGCTGCAAAAGCTGCGCTGGAGGGAAAATTTAACCAGAACTGATCCCATTCATTTGAATGGGACCGTTCACAAACATACGGCGTCTCAGTTTAGACGCCGGATGATTGGACTCGCCGGACCGGCACAGACAGACTAACGCATCTTGCTGCATTCCCCGTCCGTGCCGCATACCTGTCAGGCAGCTTCAGATGTCGGACCCTGCGTTTGTCTATGGAGCGCCGGAGGCATCACCGGACAGAACTGAAAGGATATTGCCAGCATCGGCTTTTGCCTCCGGTGCTCCATCTTGGCTGTCATATGGGGGGGGGGAAGATCACTGTACAGGGAGTACAGTTGAAGTTTGGAGGACAAGTACAATGAATACTACACAACCAGAGTGCCTCTTGCAAAAACTACAACTCCCTGCAGCTCCCAGCAGGCATGCTGGGAGTTCTAGTGCTGGAGGCACCCTGGTTTGAGCAATAACAGTTTTTTTTTTCTTTCTAGTTTCATACCACTAGCCCACCAGGATTGACTATGCCTACCTTTCCCCGCGGCTTTATTTTCAAGGTAGGCATCTTCAATCCTGGTGGGCTAGTGGTACAAAACTTGAAAAAAACAACAACTAATTGCTCAAACAAGGGAGCCTCTAGCATTAGACAGGGTGCTTCCAGCACTAGAACTTCCAGCATGCCCACTGGGAGCTGCAGGGAGTTGTAATTTTGCAACAGCAGGAGGAACCCTGGTTGTGTAGTATTCATTGTACCAGTTTAGAGCCAGGATTTTATTCATTTTGGCACGTAATGTTCCTCGCCATAACACTTTCAACTTCCTAACTTCTGACTAATAAGGGTTTGTTGTTTGCGCCAATTATACTGTATGACATCACTCATTTTACCACCAAATCTACAATGAGAAGCTGTGCTTTAAAAAAAAAAAAAAAAAAATTGTTGAAAATCAAAGTATTTTTTGGGGCAGCTTTAGTTTGCAGTGCATTAAAATTACAAATTAATTATTCTGTAGGTCCATACGATTATAAAAATTCTTTTTTTTTTTTGCCTGGTATGAAGTTAAATAACCAAATTATGCAATTAATCCCCTTATTGTTAATTTAAAAAAAAAAAAAAAAAAAAAAAAAAAAAAAAATCAGAAGCAGCCTCACGCCGATATCCGCCATACCCCTCAGATGCCGTGAACAGAGTCCTGGCAACAGGGGCAAGAATCCCACCCCCTACCATTTCCCATCACTGAAAAAAACTGAGGCTCTGAATAACTGATGGCACCTGATGACAAATGACGACAACTGATTGTTTTGACTGATGACAATGTATGCATTTTTTGAGCATCAGTCGTGCCATCAGTTGTGAAAAAACTGACTGTAAACCTAGCCTAAGTTCTCCAGTCTCACTGTAAAATACCAACATCCAGCACTTCTTTTTTTAAAGTCATTCCACTCAATATTTTTTTTTTCCCCCAGGGGAAATAAAAGTTCTCTCTATGGCTTTAAAATGTCTAGAAGTTTTACATGTCTAGCCAGGACAGGACTTACTTTTAACCGTTTCACCCCTTTTTTGAGCTTGCATTTCCTCCTT
>NC_079197.1:152354551-152359551 GCF_029499605.1 Hyla sarda
ATATCGTATTCTGTACAATACAATGTAGGAGAGTTCCATTCTTCCGGCACTACTAGTACCCCAAGAGGTGCAGCAACGGGCCAGAGGAGAAGACAGGTGCTCCGGATCCCCGCTAGCCAGCCAGGCGGTGCTCTGAGTAATGCGTTGTGTGCGGTAAGTAAAACAAAGTAGAAGGAAAGACTCGGCAACTCACCACTGCTATAAAACGCGTGGACTTTATTCCATATAGCGGATCATGACACAGACCATCCCGGTGAAGGGGGGTGCAGGAGGGTACCCCGAGATGGTCTGTGTCATGATCCACTATATGGAATAAAGTCCACGCGTTTTACAGCAGTGGTGAGTTGCCGAGTCTTTCCTTCTACTTTGTTTTACATATCATATTCTGTGGTTAGGGGGAATTATTCATAGATTTCATGAATGTATCCCGGCTTTTGGTGTCTCATCTATCACGGGTTATGAGTCATGTCTGACCCATCACACATCATCTCCCCTTGTGTAACAATACATATAACTGCTTCTAGAGCTGGGCGGTATGACCAAAAATGTGTATCACGGTATTATTGTAACTTATGGTGGTTACACGGTATTTCTTTCACCCCCCCCCAAATCATGTGACCCGCGAGCACTGTTCTGCTCCCCCCTCCCCCCCCAAATCATGTAACCCGCCAGCGCTGTTCTGCTCCCCCCCAATTATCAGCCCAGCGGGGTACTACTCACTCACATATGTCCCCCGCAAGCACTGCCCTACTCCTCTTTGTTGGGGGCCGCTGGCGCTGGAACTCTATACTGTACACCAGTGGTCTCCAACCTGCGGACCTCCAGATGTTGCAAAACTACAACTCCCAGCATGCCCGGACAGCCAACGGCTGTCCGGGCATGCTAGGAGTTGTAGTTTTGCAACAGCTGGAGGTCCGCAGGTTGGAGACCACTGCTGTACGCTGTATCCCTATGCCCGGGCTGCAAAAGATAAAGAAAATAAACTTTAACTTACCTACGTCGGCCACACACTGGGGACTGGAACATCGGACAGCCGTCAGCCTATCACCGGCCGCAGCGATGTCCCGCCCCAGTCAGTGATAGGCTGAGCCCACTGTCATGTAAGATGCCGGCTGGCTGTCCAGGCATGCTGGGAGTTATAGTTTTGCAACATCTGGAGTTCCGCAGGTTGGAGACCACTGGTGTACAGTATTGAGTTCCAGCGCCGGCGGCCCGCAACAAAGAGGAGGAGGGCAGTGATTGCGGGTGACATATGCGAGTAGTGCTCCGCAGGGCTGATTATTTATTTATTTGGGGGGGGGGAGCAGAACAGCGCTGGCGGGTAACATGATTGGGGGGGGAGCAGAACATCGCTGGTGGGTAACATGATTGGGGGGAGCAGAACAGCGCTGGCGGGTAACATGATTGGGGGGAGCAGAACAGCGCTGGTGGGTAACATGATTGGGGGGAGCAGAACAGCGCTGGTGGGTAACATGATTTGGGGGGGGAGCAGAACAGCACTGGTGGGTAACATGATTGGGGGGAGCAGAACAGCGCTGGTGGGTAACATGATTGGGGGGAGCAGAACAGCGCTGGTGGGTAACATGATTTGGGGGGGGAGCAGAACAGCACTGGTGGGTAACATGATTGGGGGGGGAGCAGAACAGCGCTGGTGGGTAACATGATTTGGGGGGGGAGCAGAACAGCGCTGGTGGGTAACATGATTGGGGGGGAGCAGAACAGCGCTGGTGGGTAACATGATTGGGGGGGGAGCAGAACAGCGCTGGTGGGTAACATGATTGGGGGGGGAGCAGAACAGCGCTGGTGGGTAACATGATTGGGGGGGGAGCAGAACAGCGCTGGTGGGTAACATGATTGGGGGGAGCAGAACAGCGCTGGCGGGTAACATGATTGGGGGGGAGCAGAACAGCACTGGCGGGTAACATGATTTGGGGGGGAGCAGAACAGCACTGGTGGGTAACATGATTTGGGGGGGAGCAGAACAGCGCTGGTGGGTAACATGATTTGGGGGGGAGCAGAACAGCGCTGGTGGGTAACATGATTGGGGGGGAGCAGAACAGCGCTGGTGGGTAACATGATTGGGGGGGAGCAGAACAGCGCTGGTGGGTAACATGATTTCATACAGAAAAATCCAGTCAAACAACTGCTCCCCCCCTGCCTACTTGGAAATATACTAGTCCTGCTGTGTCCATGCATCATCACCTATGTCATGGACACTTTCTTGATTGACAGCTGTGAGCGCAGGGCTCAGAGCTGGAGGAAAAATCCTCCCACTGTCAGCTTGTGTCCGGCTACTGTCAGTGAGGACAAGCTGGGAGTTGTAGTTTTGCTAATGCTAGGAGAGATGTGAGCAGACAGCATACTGAGGGAGGGGGCGGAGACCTGCACAGTGAGGCCACGCCCCCTCCCTTAGAGGAATTCAGACTAGTGAGCTAAATTAAAAGTGTAATAAAAAAAAATATAAAGATGCTAGACACATAAAAATTAGATGTACATGGTCAGGATTAGGTACTGAGTGATATATTAAAAAAATATATATATTTTGTTGGATCTGACGGGTACACTTTAAAGTTTTGGCAAGTTTGCACACGTTGCAATGAATTCAATGACTGGAGACACATTGTATGACATATGCAAGAACATGTAAAACTGCACAGATCCCAAGACACCAGACAAGCACAGCCACCAAAGGGTTAACTGATCCCCCCAGATCTCACCTGCTGGCTGCACTCTCCTCTATAGACCACACGGGGGCAGGTATCAGGTCGGTGGTGTCAGTGTCTATGGCTGCACGCTGTCATCACTGCTCAGGTGACACATAGAAGTGCCTCTTCTGTATATGTCCTATATCCCTATACCGCACACTCCTATACTACAAGCCGGGGAGAAGTTACAGGTCACCCCGTATAAGAACTACGCGCCGGGGAGCAGCATTCATTGTTGCTCACGTCTCTGGGACAGCCCTGCTGCCTCCTGCGATCAAGCCTGTATTGTTGTTGCAAAAGGGGGGGGGGACTCCAGACCGGAAACGGAAGCGGGAATTAAAGAAAGCATCCAATGAGCGTGAAGATACGACACGAGCGACAGATGGAGTAGCGAATAGGATTCACGGGGCGGATCCATGTCAGTGCCAAACTAGACTCGTGAAAGAAAGCGCACTCGAAATTGCTAGCCTGGGGATGAATGTAGCCAACCAATCAACGAGTTAGATAGAAAGACGTCACAATGAGCGAAGGCGGGGCTACCGGTGTTGATTGAATGATTGACGTGTGAAAAGGGGGAGTGTGGTGTTTTGATTGCCGGCGTGGGCGGAGTTTTGGCACGTGACGCGGCTTATTAAGATACTTAGCCCCGCCCATTCGTATTCCAGATGTTGTAGAGCGGACTTTTACTGGAACTGAACGGGAACAAAGGATTGTGGGCTGAGACGTGACGTCACGTTGTTTCCAGATGGGGCTTTCCCAGTAATATCATTAGTCTAGTGCAGTGGTCTTCAAACTGTGGCCCTCCAGATGTTGCAAAACTACAATTCCCAGCATGCCCGGACAGCCGTTGGCATGCTGGGAGTTGTAGTTTTGCAACATCTGGAGGGCCACAGTTTGAAGACCGCTGGTCTAGTGTTTCCTAACCAGTGTGCCTCCATCTCTTGCAAAACTACACCTCTCAGCATGCCTGGACAGCCCTGTTTTGAAACAGCTGGAGGCACATTGGTTGGGTAACATTGCCTTAAAGGAGAACTCAAGAATATAAAAATTGTCCCCCATACAGCCGGCAGTAAAAAATATAAAGATGTACATACCTTCCTCCGCTCCCCCGGGACCTCCGGTAACCGACTCTGGTCTCCGCCGTGATCCTCTTCCTGGTTGCCGGTGGTCGGTGAATCATACTGTGCTCAGCCAATCACCAGCCGCAGTGAAGTCCCAACTCGGCCGGCGATAGGCTGAGCGGCAGTGTGACGTTTTCGGCCCCGGCAGCAGGTGCCGATGTAGTGCAGAATTGTGTGTCTTGAAGCGTTCTCACACTGCCGCTCAGCCTATCGCTGGCCGAGTCGGGACTTCACTGCAGCCGGTGATTGGCTGAGCACAGTATGACTCACCGACCACCAGCAACCAGGAAGAGGATCGCGGCAGAGACTGGAGTGGGTTACAGGAGGCACCGGGGGAGCAAAGGAAGGTATGTACAGCTTTATCTTTTTTTAGATAAACCCGACCTCATATCCCGTCCTCATTTCCCGTCCTCATATCTTATCCTCATATCCCGACCTCATATCCTGTCCTCATATCCCGTCCTCATATCCCGACCTCATATCCTGTCCTCATATCCCGTCCTCATATCCCGACCTCATATCCTGTCCTCATATCCCGTCCTCATATCCCGACCTCATATCCTGTCCTCATATCCCGTCCTCATATCTCGTCCTCATATCCTGTCCTCATATCCCATCCTCATATCCCGACCTCATATCCTGTCCTCATATCCTGTCCTCATATCCTGTCCTCATATCCTGTCCTCATATCCTGTCCTCATATCCTGTCCTCATATCCCATCCTCATATCCCGACCTCATATCCTGTCCTCATATGCTGTCCTCATATCCTGTCCTCATATCCCGTCCTCATATCCCGTCCTCATATCCCGACCTCATATCCCGTCCTCATATGCTGTCCTCATATCCCGTCCTCATATCCCATTCTCATATCCCGACCTCATATCCTGTCCTCATATGCTGTCCTCATATCCCCTCCTCATATCCCGTCCTCATATCCCATTCTCATATCCCGACCTCATATCCCGTCCTCATATCCCGACCTCATATCCCATCCTCATATCCCGACCTTATATCCCGTCCTCATATCCCGACCTCACATCCCATCCTCATATCCTGTCCTCATATCCCATCCTCATATCCCGACCTCACATCCCATCCTCATATCCTGTCCTCATATCCCATCCTCATACCCCGACCTCATATACCGTCCTCATATCCCGACCTCATATCCC